>NW_010419197.1:128266-129247 GCF_000710305.1 Buceros rhinoceros silvestris
CTTTCCCCTGTATTGCAGTTGCCACCAAGGTGTCCCTGGATTGAAAATTGTCTTATAAACCATGCCTCCCTTACCCCTCTGATGCAGATCCCTGGAAAAGTTTTAAGGCCCTTGGACTAGAGCCGATTCTCTGACAATCTCACCTTTGCTTTACATGAACTGGGAACTATATACTAGATAGTGTGATCAAGAGCTGATAATTACTCCCTGTATTGCAGTTGCCACCAAGGTGTCCCTGGATTGAAAATTGTCTTATAAACCATGCCTCCCTTACCCCTCTGATGCAGATCCCTGGAAAAGTTTTAAGGCCCTTGGACTAGAGCCGATTCTCTGACAATCTCACCTTTGCTTTACATGAACTGGGAACTATATACTAGATAGTGTGATCAAGAGCTGATAATTACTGTCTTAAATCCAACGCTATGGCTAGCATACATATAGAATATTTAATGCCTTTAACAAAAAATAGAAAGGCAAATGCTCCTCCGCAAAGTCAAGGCTTGTACGTCCTATCTGGCAATTCTAATACCTTTCTCTAGCAGATCTGCTTTCATCTCTTAAAGGTCTTTAAAATAACACAGGAATACCCATTATAATATTGTAAATAGTATTGCTCATCTGGCTTTTCAGCAGAGGGAGTAAAAGAACCCACCTTGTAAAAATGGCTTCTTATCACTGTATTTCCTTTGTGACTTTCCACACATTATGTTTATCTTTAAACAGGAAAAAGGTATTCAGTCTTGTAAAATCAATAAAGCTTTTAAGCAATGGAGTCATCGACTTCCTTTACAGGTCTTTTAAAAAATATGCAAGCTTTCCTAACTTACTGCAGCGGGCAAACCCCAATTTGGCCCTTCACGCTGAACTAGAGTAACTTAGCTGGATGCTAAAGAGATTTACAAAACAGCCTTTTCTGAAGGAATTCTTTCCCTTACACAACAAAATAACTTTCAGGCTAGTCAGTAGCAATCATAGAACCAG
>NW_010419197.1:129342-131361 GCF_000710305.1 Buceros rhinoceros silvestris
TGTAGGGAATATCTTATTTGTTTATTCACTGGGCAAACTGAAAAAATGATTGCAAACTTCAGCTTTCTCAGTGAATTAAAAAAACTAATGTTCAAGAGAACAATATGCAACTTATACTTGTTAGAAATAAACAAAAGTATTCTACTTTTTATTTTCAGGTTATTATCTAACTCCTTTCTTACTAGAAAACCTTCTGAGTTAAAATAAAAATCAAATTTCAAGGATGAGGTGAAAAAGCAAATTTTCTGATTCTTTCTTTATTTTTTCCCCTCACCAATGACTGTTTTGTCCATTCTCCCCAGTTGCGCCACGGGGTTTCTGCAATCTAAATCTTATAGATCAACAATACCAAAAATCACCACCACTTGGTGTTACAAGGGAACACCACAGTGAGTCTCTGCTAGCAGGGACAAACAATATAAACCACAGCAACACATCCCAGGCACAAAACTCTCTGTGTAACCTGTTTTAAATGAACTCCACTTCCATCCCACCACCTTTTATAACACCACCAGCATCTGTGCCTCAGCAAATGCAGAAGCTGGAACTTACTTGCCCTTTAAGTTTAGAGAAATGAAAAAGATCACACCCTCCCACTCTCTCCATATCCCAGGTGCATCCTGTTTCTGACCTACGTGCTGAATGGGATATGGAGGGCGAGTAAAGGACAGAGCCTGTGTTGGGAGGAATTTCTGTGGTTTTACCATTGTAATTAACTCCAAGGCATTTTTACTACCCCATGTATTTCTGAGATATTTTCATGCTTCTAGCATAGCTGTCAGTTCCTCTTAGTTGGTTTTGTTTAAAAGGAAACTTTGTGTAAGAAGGTGTGTTTCATATGAGTACCAGGATGTACTTTCTGTTTGAGTTTACGTCCTGAACTAAACAGTAGAAGTTACCTCAGTGATTACCTATGTCCTTCCTCTCTTCCTAGCTTTTATTATAAGGAAGGGGGAATAAATGTGCAGCATCCTTCTTCTGCACTGTTTCCCAAGGTAGTGAGGTTGAACAAGTAGCTGAAGAACAGGTGCTGACCCCAGCTGCAGGACCAGGGTGGGATTATGGGAGTTCTGGGCTGCAGCTGATGGAAAAAAGGTGGCAGAGCAGGCTGCAGCCACTTCCATTCCTTCAGTCCTTTAGATCAACTGCTTTGAAAAAGGGGAAGATGTCTTCTACCAGCAGTAGGGACTAACAAATTAAGATAGAAAAGGGCCTCACCAAGCCACAGCTCAATCATGCATTCCTTCTTCTGGACTGTTTGCCAAAGGGCACCCCAAAATGGTATAAATGCATTATCCTTATAAAAAGCTGCCTCAATACACTGTCACATGTTCCTTCTGTCCTAAGGGCTTCATGGGGGAGGAGGTGTACACAGCAAGATGGTCATTCCCCAATCTCAGATGGGCTGTAATTCCCTAGGAGACTAAAAAGGATACCTGCACATATTACTGGTCTTGGTGTGTTTTACTTACACACCACTTAAATTCTAGTTAAATCTTAGGCTTGATAGTTTAGGCACACAAACAGGTAGATAAGAACATCAAGCAGATGCTAATGACTATTTCCATGCTGAGGGCTGGGGGACAATAACAAGTGGAGGTGCCTATAAAGGTATGTTTCAACATTTTAAAAGCAACTCCACAAATGCCACCATCTCTCAGCACCTAATAAACAGTTCAGGAGGATGTTGTTGAAGTTGTCAAAAGTGGTTGTAAAATTAGAGCGTTTCGTAAGAGTCAAAAGCACAGCTTACAGTCAAAATGCCTCTCCCACCTTGGAGATGGATAAGAACTGTAGACCACCACTGCCAGACAACACAGAGCTTGGCACAAGGAGGCTGGGGACTCAGGGATGAAAAGAGATGGTACATGAGCGATACCAAGCATGAATGGGAGAGAAGCACTGGAAGAACAGGCAGTTTTGGTGTTACTAAATGGGCTACTTAGCAGGCTTGCCAGACCACCTGGGCAAGTCAGTGACTCTGCAATCTGAAGCCGGGGTTCCCCCTCTTCTTTCCCT
>NW_010419197.1:131482-132161 GCF_000710305.1 Buceros rhinoceros silvestris
CCCTTTCCATCAGGCACCACTTTAGAAGATGAACAACATCCTGCAGGAGCATTCTTGGAAGCAGAGACAACACGATGCTGCCTAATAATGGGCAGAAATCTCCACCAGTCAGCAGGGCATGGGCAGGCTTCTCTGCCCATTTGAGAAATCTCTCAGTCCCTAACTATCCAGTTAACGTTCATTGGGAGATTCAGGATGATGCTCACAGGAGGCACAAAGAGTGAAGTATGCTTAGTTTCTTGGTTTAGCACTTGCTCATCAGTAGAGACCTGTCAGCATGAAAAAGAGCTGTATCATTGTAAGATGAGGGTATGATTAACTTTTTTGATGTGTGCCTTTGAAGAAATGAATTGCTGCTAAGTGCTTTGAGACAAAACATTATGATGTGTTTCCAAAGGGAACTTGGGTAAATAAACTTTATAAAACAACAGGTGAGGTGAATATGAATTGAGAGTTGAAAGCTGAATATAACATTTGATGCTTTGGTATTTGAATTAAGCCCAAACTTTGATTATCACATCGATCAGTTGATTAAAACTAGTCACCTGAAACCTGGTATTATGTGCTATGCAGGACATCAGAAGATATGGGTTAAGCCAAGAAGCATAAAAGGTTATTGCTTCTCAAATCTTCATTCCATGCTTATACTCTGGCAATGTCATTTATAATGATAGCAGGA
>NW_010419197.1:132265-135800 GCF_000710305.1 Buceros rhinoceros silvestris
AGGAATGCCACATTTGAACAGAGCAAGTGTTATTTACAGCTGCAAATGTTGTGGAATTATTCTGGGTCATTGGAGATTAACATTTAGGTAACTGCAGACATGTAGAAGATACGGTGTATGTTATATGGAGTCAGACAACAAACCTGTTCTTGCAAGATTTCAAATTCAATTATGCAGACACAAAAAGTTTAGATAAATTTTTCAGATTATTTCAAATTAACTTTTGCTTGCTTATCTGAACTGACCCTCTAAAGGCATTTGGGATTATTCTGAATGTTGTTGTTGTCGCTGGAAATAACACCAAGTTAAGAATTTAGTTTTAACTTTTGCATTTTTTGAAACTGGTTTGCCTGACTGTGCAAAGGGAGGGACAGATTACAAACTCTTTGCCTATTTTCATCCACATTTCATTATATCTAGCTGGCTACAGTGAATAGTCGCTCTCTAGTGCAAAGAAATCAGAATTTGAGCCTTAGAGTGCTATTAGAAGCTTTGTGAATTGAACTATGAAGTATTTTTCTTGCTTTTTCAAGAGAGTATATTAAGAAAAAAACCCAACCCTCCCACAAGACTTCTGTTTCTGGGGGATGATAGACTTGCTTCATGCTTTGCTGGTTTCCATCCCGTACAGATCAGAAACTTCATATACCTCTGTGCTACGAGGGTCAGTCTGTGCATCTGGTCAGTCCTGGAAAGCATTAATTTAAGACGGAATTTCCATTTGTAGACTCCACATCCTAACCTGGATCTGCTGCTCTAAGGTCACTCCTTAGTTACTGAACCATGCCTAGATGTGGGGCTTTTTGTGAGAGTAGGGAGAGAGCGATGGGCACAGGTTTCATCTTTCTCCCAGACTCTTCCCTTCTCTGCAATTCCAGCCCTGCATGAGTGAGAGGTTATAGTGGGGCTGGGGCAGTGGTGACACCAGTCAACCCTCAGTGGCAAGAGTGAGGGCCTCTGATGTGATCTCCAAGCTCAGGGCTTCAAAGAGAGCTGGGAGTGCCAAAGAGGAGGGCTTTGGCAATGGGAAAAGGGGAGGGCAAGAGAGGTATAATGTAGAAAGGAGTGGGAAAACTACTGAGAAAGAATGACATGCAGGTGAGACTTCCTAGAAAGTAAAGGAGTAAAGGTTTAGAGACGGTAAGGTTGGGGGATGCATTAGCACAGGGCCACCTTCCTGTTCAGCTGATGCTTTCTGGTCATGCTGCCAGGGGAAGGATCACAAGTGCACAGCTGCCAGGGACGCATCCATTTTTCTATTTTTAGAAGTGCATGACTTCAAGATCAGCACTGTGCTGCTGTGGCTCTGCTTCACTCAGGCATAGGATCTTGACATGGCAAAACCTAAATGACTAAATTCTGTAGGTACTGTAGACTACAGTAAGCTACAGACAGAGCATATGTCTGAATTTACCAAATCAGTGCTAATACCCATTTGGCAAATACAAAAGCTCTCCAGTGTTGAAGTTCAAATAAATAACCAAAATTCACAAGGGAGGCCTATATGCAATACATGTCCTAATACACATATACGTAGTGGTTCTCCGCAGGGTGGTAACTGACCATCAGTATGAGGGCCGTTCACTGGCTGTCTCAAGAATAACAAATTACTCTGGGTTAGTTGTTGTACTTGAAATATAGTTTGGAAATGCAAATAAGCTCAGTCTTGGAAAGCTCATGATTATCTGTCTAAACCGTCGTATTTAACCACAAAAGCAATCTTTTGGCCCCCAGAAGCCAACGCATGAAGAAGTATACTTGAAATCTACAGAGAAGAAATATTTGCACTTCAGCACCTAAAAATTAGAGTGGATTCACACAACATTTAGAAAAGCTTGCACTCTCAACACTCTGCCATGTTCTAATGCCATGATGTTCATAGCATTCACAGATCACAGATCTAGGTGTCAGCAGCTAAGCATAACCCTTACATATGATGCTGGATTATTTACACTAACTGGTGTTGCACAGAAAATCATGGCCCACAGCTGCAATTACACCTGTCACTCATTTGAATAAAAATTACATCCTGTCACTACTACCCGGCAGAATGAAAAAATAAGTAAAACTTGTTTTGCTTAAGAGGAAGCGTGGAAAAAAACCCCAGTAATCCCACAGCAGAAGTTTCACCAGTTCTCAGGTGTCAGCTGTCTGTGTGTGCCCGTGCAACTCATGCCAGGTAACTGTCTTTCATGAGAGGCGACTTCCCAGGACAGGGTTGCAGGGTTGTTCCTCCAGTGCTCCAGACAGCACTGGACACTGTGTGTAGGAGGTTGCTGGTGAAAGAGGATCTCTAAGGACATCTGCCAGCAGTATTTCTCTAATATCGATACAGGCAGGGTTTGGTGTTGGTTAATATCAGTATGTTTAAGAATGTAAATTCCCTCCCCAACTTGTGACTTTAATGAGAAATTCCCACCAGTTCTCAAGTTGAGAATAATTTTTGTACGGACAGTAAGTCACTGCCCAGACAGCCAAAATGAATCAGTATACATTTTTCCCAGAAATATGAAGTAACTCTGTTTTGATGGCAAAATACACACAATAGAATTAATTTCAATTAGTATTTTTTTACTTTCTCTGTAGAAATCATGATACTGGATAAGGCTCGGAAATGGAAACGTATCAAGATTGTCATTACTTTTGAAAGATAAAAGAATTGGGTGCTGACAAAAGCTGGAAGAGAGAGGCCATCTGTAAAGACATGAATGAATGTGTGGTTCTTAACTCCACAGCCCAACTGGGTGCTTGGGATATCCTGACAAGATGTCTGGCGGGTACAAAGCCCATGTAATGGGGACACAGTGGAAGAACATTGAAGAACATAGTGTCCTTCAGGCTGGCTGAAGGACATTTTGTTCTTCCAAGCTTCTTCCAGTGTGGTTGCCTCTCTGAGGTGACCTCTGCAAGGAAAATCCAGAATAGCCATATAATCCATCCTCCTTCCACCCTCTCCCTTATTCCTAATTACAGAAGAGACAAGGTATGTCTAAGAAACTACCCCTTTCTCACCCTCCCTGGTTCCTGCACAGATTGTGCCTCAGCTAAAACCATGTGCCTGGCCATCAACAGAGAAGCAAACTGCTGGAGACCACCGGATGGATGCAGCCCTGCTGCTCTCTAACTTTCTTATGCATCAGCCCTTTGTCTTCCCTCCAGCTGCCCTACATTCCGTGGCATATCCTCCTTGGGCTCTTAATTCAGCTTTGCTGAATTTATCTTGGACTAGTCAGCTGGTCATATACAGACACTGGCAGCAGCACTTATGGTGTGAGTCTTTGCACGAAAGAAATACAAAGTGGGGAGCTTTCCTTCCAGAAGTGAACACTGGGCAGATGGTGGAGCCCATCATTTTCAGCCTCTGTAGAGGTGAAATGAAATTTTCCTTTCCATCTCTTTGGGAAGACTCATACTCAAAGGCATTTTTTTCAAGAAAGAAACCTCTTTGAATTCAGAGACAACCCTGAATGGGGGCATTTGAAACCCTTGAATGAGGGTATATCTCTTGGTGAGCAGCTTAATTTTCTGGAAAATC
>NW_010419197.1:135903-136676 GCF_000710305.1 Buceros rhinoceros silvestris
CTGAATCCCAGCAGAACCAGCAGAAGCTTTGCATAAGGTCTCCCATTGTGAGGGATGCTCACAACAACAGCTATCTTGACACCGAAGTTGGGTTTCCAGGGAAGAAACTATAGGAAGATTTAAAGAATTCAGCCTCAGACAGTGACTGGCAATATCCTTGCAGGTTCAAGAAACCTCCTCCTTGTGGGCTAGCTTACCCTGAGGTGGTGCCGCAGCTAGCCAGCCATCTGAACTGCCTAAACAACAGGCTCCCCTGGTATGTATTCCATACACTGTAGCTTCTGCTCCAAGAAATTTCAAACAGTACACAGCCTTTGGAAGCCCATTCAGAGCTGAAACAGCATGGAAATCTGCAAGCGGTGGGCACCTGCTAATTTAGAAGACCTGCCAAAAAGAAGACTGCCAGGAATTACCTTTATTTCTGACAATAGCAGGTTCTTAAGCACTTAGTGGTTTTAAGTTTTCAATTAACTCAGAAGTGATTCACTGACAGTGAAACCATAATGCAGAAATTTAAAGCACTTCGCATAAAAGTGAAGAAGGTATAGTTGAAAAAAAGCAGGTGCCAGGGGAAAGTGGAGAGACTGAAGAGCTCAAAACTGTCCTTAGCTTAAGCTCAACATTGCTAGCTTGACTAGCAACCTCGTTGGGCACTGCTCGCTGTGCGCTGGGCCAACGTGCCCCAAACCACCCTGCTATGTCACGCTGCAGTGAGCAGCCTGTTGACCAGGCAGAGGTGTTGGTGGAGGAAGGCTGGCTTGGAAAGAACTCTT
>NW_010419197.1:136819-151535 GCF_000710305.1 Buceros rhinoceros silvestris
GGGTGCTGATACTGGCTTGGTGGCCAGTGGGCATCTGCCTCTGTGGAAAGCTCACATGAAGGAGACATCTTGGCCTTGATTGCACTGTTCTGATCACCTCTGTGGACTGCTTTCATGGGACTGCTCCACACCGTGCCACAAAGAGCCTAGCCAGGGAGACAATAGATTTCATTACCCTCAAATCTGGTCACCTGCTACTTTTGTAGCTGATGTGGCCTAAATGACCAGATGACTTGAAATATGCCAAGCCAAGAATCTCGAATCAACTTTCAGCATTTTCCTGTTCAGAAAGGCTATCTAACCCAGCCTGAGGCCAGCGAATGATATCGCAACATTACAAAGGATCCCGTACTACAGGCAAGGAGCAAGCAGGGGAAAATATGCGAAATCAAAGGCAGACTTCACAATGAGGAGAATGTGAATTTGCAGACACTATAGTGAAGAGCAACAGCCAAATCTGTGTCCAGTTTCAGAAAAAAGGGATAAGATAAAGATATAACCCAAAACAAGTGAAAAGGGTCTGTGTGGTGGCAATGCAAAACTCTTCTGGATCAAACCAGGCAGTGATTTACTTGTTTTGGTGGAAGCACCTACCTCTTGCTGTTAAGAGAAAGCATTAGAAGAAGATGCTGACATGAAAATGGAGATTGAGTATATCTATTTTCTCTAGATATCATATCCCCAATGTATTAAGAGCTGACAATAGGCTTAAATTTAGTACATGTGATTTTTTAGCACTAAAAAGAAAGATTAAGTAGGAAATCTCTATCAGCCATCGTAGTGGTTGGTAGAAGATGAACATCAAACAACGCAGAGTACAGAGACGGACTCATATCTGCATGTAATACTGCTGTGGAACAACACTGATGAAAGCAGCTTGTCACCTGTTCTGTTCAGTGAGCGGAAAGCAAAACTGCCTATACTGTTGGAACTGATGTGAGAGTTACTATGGACATGCGGAAAAACAGAGACAGGCAAAACAAATCCAAGTAATGTGGGAGTCAGCACTCTGGCCATACCAAATGGGCAGTGTTCCTTGGTAGTTGGAAATAAATAGGTATAAACTGCAATAATGTTACCAGGAGATTAAAGGAGGTTCCCCCTCTATCAAACACAAAGAACATTTGTATCCCTCCCAAGTTGTTTTTTCACCTAAAATATCTTGGACAGTTTAAACAATGGCAAATTTAGATAGCTGAGCCCTACAACATGATGATAGACTCAAATTCAGAAGGTATGAATTTGATCAGTGAAGTATAAATTCAAATTCTCATACCCAGAACTAATCCACTTATCTCTACCTGTCCGTAGTGATGATGATACTCAGGAGTACTCAATAAATTACAGGTACTTCAGGGATTATTTGAGCGTTGTTATTCATATGTATTTGAAGTGGAGTATTATGATATACTCAAGCTGATGAGTTGTTCTTATGTCTGACTGTGCCTTTAAAAAGTCCTTACTGTGAACAAATGGAACCCGTTTATTGTATTACACAGAAATTCATACTGCACTGACACAATTGTTTATAAACCAGGCACTGAAAGAAACCAGTCTCTGTCAGGCTCCTTACTCCTGAACCACAGCTGAATTGCTCACTGACCTTATAACCTGCATCATAGTCCTTCAGGGAAAGTGGTTATGCAGCCCTTGACCCTGCTCCCCATCTCAGCACACTCCTTTTAGGCTGCAGGGTGGCCTATTGCACCTGCCTACTCACAGCAGAACTGAGCCTGAAGCCGTGCCTGCCCCTGCCAATGCAGCTGGTGTTTCCTCAGCTGCAGCCTAGTTCTGAGTGGGGATGACGAGGAACAGATAGCAAGAAATAATCTCAGTGATTATGTGAGACAGAGAATACATTCCCTTAAATAACCTCCTCTGCCTGCTGAAGTTATCAGAGCATGCCTTTCTAATGCTGGCTAATGCCAGGTTAAGTTCAGTAGTTCACAGCTGCATATTTTGTTAGAGATTTGTCCTTAATTGAACAGCAAGCTTGGGGACTGCAGCTACATGTAATATCTGCTAGGAAAACACATCCATCTCAAAGGACGTTTTTCAAAGAGGCACATACAATCTTGTTAAAAGCAGGAACCCTAATGGCCATTTGCTCTATCATATACGAGCAGCAGGTACGGCAGGAAAGGGAACAGCTGCTCAGTTGCTTCTGTGATCTATTTTGTCTAGATGTTTGTATGTTTGGGAGAGTGGTCTGGCCCTTTTGCAGCTCTCAAATGTATCACTTTGCTAATGGACTAACAAGTGCATGGATAACATTATCAGCGATGCAGACCATGCTTCCTATATTGCCTTAATACGCCTCCAAACCAATCTGGTAAATTACTTCCATTATAGGATTTAGATAGTATCCCATTACAGATCAAGCTTTTGGTTAAATGTCATTTCTTTGAAAGACATATCTGGTGTCAAGGTCTGCTTGGCAGTCTCAGAGAGGAATGAACAGAGTCACAACCTGCCTTATTTACTTCTCAAAACATTCCCTTTAATTAACAAAGAGAGAGTGGAACCACAAAATCCAGGAGATGTGGTAAGAACATCTTTCATCAATAGAAGAGTGCTACCTGGACAGTTTTTTACTAAGTTTTGTTCCTGGAGTACTGTAAACACCCAAGTCTCCTGGTCACATGCTGAAAATTGTTTCTAGACTGTGTTGGATAATTCTAAAATTGAAGGGACTATGTCTCATTACACTATTATGCTAGAAAAATAATTCCATATATAGGCTGCTATTAAAAAACCTGACTTTTCAGTACCTTTCTAGTGGTTTACTCCTGATACTTCAGTGAAACTACAGTGCCCATCTTTGCTGTAAAAATACAGCCAGTCTATGCTGCATTTATTATTGCACAGTTCTCTTCCTTGGTCTGAAAGCAGATCTAAAATAAATAATTTTCCACTTGCACTTGAAAAAATAAATCCTAAAACAAAACCAAACCATGAAAATGTTTCTATTTGTATTAGAAAATATATGTGTTCTTTCTCTCTTTTTTTAAAAAATGAAGATATTTGTGTCCAGTCTATGCTTTTTTTGTTTTGTTTTGTTGTTGTTGTTTCTATTAAACATTTTTACTTTATAGTTAATGAAAAGAGGCATTTCATTTTAGCAAAGTCTTCCTGGCATATTAAAACTAAAGTGATGTGCCATATTAGAGGATCTTGCCAATATTAACGATATTTACATGATAATTTATTCCATACTTAGTGTTCAATGTTTGCAGTATTTAATATAGCTAAAACATAAGGTGTTTAATTCAAATGGTAAACTATGTGATCATTAAAAATATATGGAAATGTAAACATCATGTCAGAGTTCAATGTTTCAGAAAGAGCTGTTAATCCTTGCAAACTGTTTCATTGCAATAAGAAGCCCTATCATTTAATGATTTTGTTTCCTTATATATTTACTTGGTCTTACGTATCCATTTAAAGTAAATAATTTGGTTATATTTCAAATTTATACATATTTACATTTCTACATTGCTATAAGGGAATATGTCATTTTAATTTTGATTTGATTAGAAACAAAGATTGGCAAAATCTGTTTAACCTCTAAGCTGGGAGCTGAGATCAATCTCCATTTCACTTGAGGATTGAAAGCAAAAAAGCTTCTGGCTGTACAGCAGCTTTGTCAGCCTTGGCAATTTGTATTATGTTACCCATGATAGTATGCACAAGGATCCATTGCCACGAATGCAGTTTAAAAAACTTTCAGTTCTTTTTACTCCTTATTCAGTATTTTCAGGCAGCTGGAGTGCCTTTCTTTCTTCCCCCTTGCTGTAGAGAGATTACTTATTACTTGTATTTAACTGAATGAAAAAAAATCTTGAAAAGTAATAAATAACTTGAGTCCCTAAAAGAAACTTTTCAGGGCTTTTCACGCAAAGAGGGAAAGCAAGAGGGAGGGATTTTTCTGGAACATGGTGGGTGCATTTCTTTGCACTTCCGTTGAGCAGAGGAGCAGGAAAAGCTAGGAGCACTTTTCACAGCACCCTGCCTGTCAACCTGACAGTACCTGGACTACTTCTGAGTGTAAGCTGGGCCACTGAGGCTCTGTGCTCCATGCTCTTGATGATAACATTAGCATAATGTAATTTTTCAGCTGTGGAACTTGCAGGAAGATGTAGAGATTTGGGTTTGGTTGCTGAGCTGATTAGCAAAGTTGGGCATTTTTTAATGTTAGGCAAAAATGTCTCCATTTATACTGAGGCCAGGAATTCATCTGCAGAGCCTGAAGATTCAATACAAATCAGAATCAAGACTTAACCAATACCCAGTATGGTTTTCTCCCCACTCATCAAACACTGCTGTTGCTGCAAGACACTTCAACTATTTCATCAGGCTGTCTATCTCAGTTTAATGCTGTGAAGGTATCTTCCTCCAAATCTGACTTCCCTTTCCTTGCTGGGTTCCTACAACTCATCCTCACCATCAGCAGCAAAGGGCAAAATGCTCCAAATACCTCTGCTGTTCAGACGGGGAGCAATCCCAGAAAACAGGCGAGTCTTATCTGTTGCCTTTCGGCAGGACACTGATAAGGGTACACTCAGGATTTTGCTCCAAGGCACAAAGAAAACAAGGTATTAACTTGCAACTTAGCCAGGGCCTAGCATTTCACCATCACTGTGGAAGCCATCTGCCTGCAGATGAGTCAGGTTCCTTAAAAGAAAAACTTTTATCACAAAGGAGATGGTGAAATCTGCATGTCTTTCTAGGAAACCACACAGATTCTGCTTTGATCTGGACAGAAAACTCAACACTGGGGGGACTGTTTAAAACTGAAAGTGAGTTAAAGCTAACTTAAAACTCAGTATTGGGCTACCTGCATGAAGAGGTGAAAGACTGTGTTTAGCAAGTCAGGCTTAGTGATCTAACAAAATCTTCTAACTTTAAAGTCTCTGAGACTGGGTTTGTGATGCCCCATTTTGTTGTCAATTGTTTGTCCTCAATACTATGCAAATTCAGCACGAAAATTTCTTTCTTACAGCCATTCAATTTATACTATCCATTAACCCTGCCTGAGTGACTGACATTTACTGCATGATGTCTAGTAAGTAGTGCTGGTGGCTGGGAGCCAGGAGACCTGGTATCTATAGCTGATGTTACTATGTTTGGTAAGTCTCTTCATCTCTTCTATTGCGTTCACTTAATCATGGTCATCATCTCAATTGAGCTGTTTGAAGGAACTCTAGTATTACAGCTGTTAACCCAATACACCTAAGCTTGAATCATTTTCAGGGAACGCAGCAATACAAGGCTGTGAATTATTAGGTATACATAAAGTATTTGGCAGGTAACAGTCACAGTGTGGAATGTCACACCATCCAAGTCTTTTTTCCACCCAGTCAGCAGTGTAGATAAGCAAAACATAAGCAAAACACTGCTTATTCAGAAAAAAAAGTGCCTTATCCACTATGTGGCAGAGGAATAGGTGATTCATTTTGCCCTTTGATTATTATCTTTTTTTTTTTTTTTTCATGGGCCTGATCCAAAATCTGGTGCTTCTATCTGGGGTTGTTTCCTTCTTCCTTCACTTTCTAAGTAACAAAGTGTTCTCCTAGTTCTCCTAACTCACTTATACTCCCTTGTTGAAACTGTTGGTAAACAACAGCAAAGCTCACATAAAGGAAGTCACAAATCCTGTTAATTACATATATTTATACCATTTAAATACTCCAGACCAAACTTTTCCCTCTTGATACCTCTGAAGAGTATCCACTTCTACCTCTGGTGTTCCTGAGAAAAATCAGGATGCATATTTAATGGAGACAAAGAAACTCATTCAGGAAGCATGAGAAGCCTCCAATGCAATTCCTTTCATGCAAAGTCAAACTAACCAAAACTTTACGAAAAGCACGACATAGTTAAATAGAGATTAGTACTAAAATTCCTAAAAAGAACTACAGGACATCTTGTGTGAATGCCTGTATCAAAGGCATCAGATGGTTTTCTAGCTCTCTTTTTACAGATCAAGTTTTAGAGCTGTTTTGGATAATAGCATCCTAACCTCTGAAAGTGAAATCAAGCTTTGGGAATTCAGACATCTCTTGGGATCACTGCATTTATTTCAAACGGGCTGCAAAAACCAAAAAATATTCGAGGTCCTCTAAGTCCTTGTGCTAATCCATTTGCAGTGCTGGTGTAACAAAATCTTCAGATGCACAGACTTCCCCAACTGATCTCAATATTACAAGGAATATTTGCTGTTTACTGAGCTCTAACCATGTCCTTGACCTTTGGTAATTCATAAAGACCTCCCTGCTTAGAAGAGTCTCTTTGAGTAACAGGCAGTAGCTGAGACCTGCTGGAAATCATAGGCAGGAGGAGGTCAGAGTCCCTCTCTTGTGCTGTTCTTCCACCACCCTTCACCCAGGTATTGAATCTATTAGTGAGCAAGTTGTCTCTAAAGTGTGTCTCACTGCTGTTAAGTTCCCTGTCCAAAGCCATTACTGTGAGGAGATACTGTGCTACCCCCCTTCCTTGGAACCATGAGACTGTCACCTCCCCTTGGCTTTCAGCAGTCCTGAAACAAATGGTCTCTAACTTGCCTGTCAGTCCTCAAAGTACTGTACATTTCTGGAGGACTTGGTATTGCAGAAGGTAGGTATGTACCACTGAAAAAGGAAACTCATTTCACAGCTATTTTCCTGCATCCTTAATGCTAAATTTTAAGGCGATTTTTGCCCTGTTGTAATTCTGTAGCAAGCATAACTTAATTATTTGGCCAATTATAATATCAGTGAATATAAGAACCATTACATGAATGGGTGTTGAATCGACACATTTTCCACTCCATGGTAAGCAACAGGAAAGAAAGAGGAAAATGTATTAACTGAGCAAAATCTAATAAACATAATGCTACCTACAGATATGTGCTATTTAATCTCATGAAAGGATTTTATGCTTCTGTTCACAGAGCAATATCAGATATCATCTCACTGAAGGAAGCAGTGACTCCAATGTGCAAGTCCAACACCAGGAAAACAATGTTTTCATTTCAATATCTGCATGCAAACAAAATGTTGTTTTTCCTGGTAATTCTTAAATACGGGGGGACATTATACTCTGATGTTAACACATTTTAAGCCAGATCCAAGTCAAAAATGCTGCTATTGACTTCAATATGAGCTTTCTAGGCAAGTCTGTGAGCTTCTCTAGGACACCGCCCATCTTCTCTTTGGGTAGACCTTCCCTAGCTGGGACTAGAACTGGAATGGGGTGTTACCAGCTACTGCCATGCAGAGAGTAAGGATCTCTTTTGATGAGTTCACTTAAAACTTCTTTGTCACACTTACTGTGCTGCTGTAGACAAGTCCAAGGGCTGACAAATCCCCCCCCAAATCCAGAAAAACATGAATAACAAATTGGTCAGAAGCTGTGCTGGAAAACAAGAAGGGGTTAAAAAAAAAACATATCAGGTTTAATTTTCCTCTGTACTCCTCACCATGGTGGGAAGGACAGGCAGAAAAGGGGATGGCTAAGCCTTTAAAAAATAAGCTAATTAAAAAAAAAATAGCACTTCAGTTAAAGAGACAAATATTTGTACTGAATTTGAAGCCATACAGTCCTCCGTAAGTGTTAAATGTCCCTTCACTACTATCGGTTGTGTTACAGGTTGTTACAGCTATGTGTGATATTGATTATATTAAAAAACAGAATAACATTTTGAAGATGAAGTGTTAGACTTTCTAAGAGTGATTAGTACATTGATTGTGGCTGAGCTATAAGGGCGCTAGTAGATTGTTTCACATTGCATTTTGTAAGTCAGTGACTACTCAGGACATCAGCAGGCCCAAGTTGGAACATGCACACTTGTGAAGTACACAACATTTTCTACATATAAAACCCTCTTATTTATTTACTAAATAGGATTTTCAAGTAGAAGGTTTCTGCATACCTGTTACTGGAACTGAAGTCCACAGCATGCATCTAAGTCTAAATCTTTTTAAAAAATAATAGCCACATTTATAACGACCTCATCTAACACCTGAATACATATTTAAGCTGAATTTATTTTTATTATTCCTTCAATACAAGAAAATATATCTTAAGAACCATATATTATGCAGTTCTTACCCAGACGCTATTGAAGAAAATAGGAAGGGACCCTTTGTTTAGGGACTTAATGCAATTCCTAAATTGGGCACCTTGAAAAGATAAATTTTACATCATTTTAGGTCACATTTTTATTTTCACCTCAGATATTCAAAGTAAGAGCTGACTAGAGTGTTAATCAGAGATTTTTACTGAAGCTGTAAGTACCACCTATACAAGGTAACATTAAGTATAAATTCTGATTTTTGTGAAATACACCTGGATTGTATTTTTTTCTCATAAAAAATGGCTGTCACAGGAAAGATTACAAGATATATCAAAATTAGAAATTTATTTAGAACCAATAAACCAGTGGAGCCTTATTTTTAATGTCTGTGAATGGCAAGAAAAATAAAGATCATCTGTCACATTGCGAACACCACCTACTTCACATACCTGTGGCTTGCTCTGTGGAGGCAGTTGAAACCAGATTTTTATCTTTTTTATACATAGAGATATCAGGCATCCATAGAAGCATGAGGGAACTTGATAAAACAACCACATCTAACTATATTTTCAAAAGAATAAGTGCATGGTACTGTAACCCATGGTGTCTCTTCCTTATAAAACAAAAAATGGCCCTGCTGATTGTGTCTTACATTTTTTCAGAATGTACTTTTACACTGCTTTAGCAGTTGTTCCTTTTCCTTGGCCACATTTAGTATAGTGACAACTGCTTTCGTAGCCTAGATTCACACTGCAAAGTTTTAACAACTGGCATACAGGTCCTGACAGACAAATTTCTAGAAACTGGCAAATCTGTTTCTTTTTTAAGCCTGTTTACATCTCCTTCCTTGATTAGCTCAAGGTCTCAGAAAACACATGGTCATCCATATAACCTGCATACATGCTGTACTGTGTCCCAGCAGCTCTCAAGAAACAGTGATGTTCAACATTTGTATCCATGATGGTGACAAAGCCAATCAGGATTTTTAAAGCCACAAGTCCACTGACTCAGACTACAGACACCTATATATACTTCCCCAGTCTTTTGGAAATGTCTCTTCTCCAGCTGCCTGTTCCTATGACCCAACAGACAACAGTCCACAGAAGACAAGAGCACCACTTCAGCTCTATGCTGTTCAATAAATCGAGACCACCTCACCCTGTGGAGACAGGAGACCACTTCAGCTCCCCTCCAAGGTCAACCAGAGGAGCAAGGACAGCAGTTCTGATGTTGCAAGAAGAACAGACATCAGCATCTATGTGGGAGAGAAAGGTGGCCGGGACTTGGGCAGAGGACCCTGCCCTGGCAAAGCAGAATCACAATCCACGCAATTTTGGGAGATGACCCAAAACTGCCTTGACTTGGGAGCAGTCTCTCCTCTTTGGTGGCATCTGTCGCTTCATGCTCAGTATCATTATGAATATCTGGATGGGATGGAAGAGTCTCTGGGGAATAGGAAAGGGTGGGGCAGGGTGTGACTGGTTTGGGTCTCTGGCCTTTTGAATAACACCAGGCTGAACCCTGCCACTAAATGAGGACAAAGGATGATACTTAGATAAAATTCTACATCTTTAAGATCTTGTCTCCATACACAGTACATAAACCTGTCCTCTCTTACATTGTCTTTAAAAATGACAGTCCTTTGTAGAGTTGAAAGATAAAGGAAAGAACATGGAGAGTAGCTAGTTTATTTCAAAACCCTGTCCTAGCCATGCAGCAAGAAACAAAGTAATCCATCTGGTAGGGTTTCAGCTGTTGCAAAACAGAAATACACCAGAAACACATTTCATAAATGAGTAAAATAGTGATCCAGGTCCCCAAGCATGATAAAATAAGTGACATAAGGACATAAAAGTGTCTTCCCTGAAAATCTCACTATTGACTTTAGCCTGAGGCCTTGTTTTTTTGAAGTCCCCAGTATTTATGCTCGGAAAGCCACAGAACTGCAAGTTCAAGAACAATTTCCCAGCTCCAAACAGACCAAGCTGTTGCAGAAGATAGCAAAGGGAATACTAGTTAAACTTACTTCAGAAAGAATTACTGTTGTATGTAATGCATTGCTAGCAAGCCACAAGTGTCCTCTCTCCTTGCACAGCATTTCTTGACCGCTCTAACATCACTGCTCTTTAATCTGGTCTCAACAGCGTTTGCCAGGAGATACTACTCATCAGTCCGTAACTGCTCCATTACATTCAGGTAGAAAACATAATGACGACTGCACGTAAACAAACGGGCTCCATGGGCAGCTTGCACTTCTTTCATGGTGCAAGAACGGCTAACAGGCAAGTCTCACACCCACAGATTCTCTTCTTTGCTCTGAATGATTTTATTCCTTTTTCAGATTTTTTTTGCAAACACTGAAAATACATTATGAAGTTCAGCATAAAGGCATGAAAACCAGTAGATGTTTTGTACTGCTTTTTTCCTTCCTTTTGACATGTTCAGCAATGTTATAAATATTTGAGCAATTTACACAAGAAAAGTACCTAAAAAAGCACAACAATTAAGCATGGGTTAGGACACACGGTAAAGCAGTATTTTCCTCTGCGTTAGCACTCCTTAGTGATAGTGCTTGGTGCTTTGATATTGAAAACCAACAGATGACTCTGTTTCCTTCTCCCAGTCACCACATAATCTTTGTTATGTTAAATACTCCACAATACATAGCAAGAAGAAATAGCATGAAAACTGCTTGCCTCAGAATGATGCAGGCAACCTAGTCTGTTAACAGCATAACAAAATGTTCCTTGGCTTCAGGGTGGCTTAAGACAACCAAATCCCTCTAAGAGGAGCACTAGGCTCATGTCAGAGTAGGTGGCGCCAGTATCTGCTTTGATTGTCAAGAACAGACATGAACCACACCAAACCTAGCTTTCTGCACCTGGGACTGGCTGTAGTGAGCCTTGAGCCTTTTCTCATCACCACATGAGCATCTCTCTGAAACAGCCACTGGACTGAAACACAGTCCACCCAATACAACAGGCACCCTGTGGTTGAAAAATGGAAGCAAGAAAAAAAAAAGAAATTACACTTCAATACTGCAGAAGTAGTGGCCTGCAGTGGAGGGCTGGGGAAAACTCCCCATCACCCATCCTCCTGGGTGCTGCCAGGTCTTCCAGGACCCATCAGCCCTACTGCCTGCAAGGTGCGCACGTGCACCATCTGCTTTCTCTTACTGAGAGACCCTATCAGCTCTGTCACAGCAGTAGTGATTGTTTAAATTACACCAGATCCAGATCCCCACCCATCCCTGATTTCCTCTGAATTCCTTTGTGCTTTTTTGTACATCATAAAAAAAAAAAAAGAAAAAAAAAAGCACACTCTGCAGGATACAGTGCCAGAGGGCAGTTTGGGGAATGTTTGTGCTGTATGACCACAGAGTACCAACAGCCAGGAGCCTGCACAAAGTGTGAGCTCAGGCAAGAAAATTTGTTTTTTTCTGAGCACATGTCAAAGTCAGCTGTTGCGTGTTTGTAGCAGCAGGCTTGCTAGTGTAAACATAGCCTCACTCACACTGAAGTGACCGATCCTACAGCCCTCCTCTGCTGTGGGGTAAAGCCATCACTGTGAAGTGGGAAAACATGACAAGAGTCAGACAAAATTCACAATGATTTACTAATACAATGATAGAGGAATGAGATAACTCGTAAGCATGGCAATCAATTTACTCCATATGGCTCAAACCCTGCTAATGCTTAGGATCGTATCTCACAAAAATGTATACAACTCATATCAAGAATTTCCCTCCCAGACCACTTCTGACTAAACAAGGATTCTCAAAAGAATTTTGTGCTGTGCCAAGCTTTGCTTCAATCAAAATCACTAGCACTCCAGTTAACTTTGATGGGAGAATAGCTAGGCCAAATCCCACCCACAAAGTTTTATTTATTAAATGCAAGGTGCTAACACTGGTATCTCCACAGCCACATTAAATCATAGCTCATGTGGCATGTCCGTGGAAACGTGAACTCAGGACTCTCTAGTAATGTGGAGCCTCAAACAAGAGCCCGTTCCAACTCAGCACAATTTATCTCTTCGTATGAATGAATTCTCATCAAATCCTAGTTGTGATGGTTAGGTAAGTGTATCAATATTACATGAACGAAAAATAAAGAAATCAGAGAAACCAAACACCAGCAAAAATTTAAAAAAAGAAAAAAAAGGGACAGTAAAGCCTGGACATGCTCCACATTCTTTTCTGAATCAGAAGTATTTGCTGTTCTGTAGCGGCCAGCTCAGCAGTTTGGACTGGGAGTCTTCTTTGCAATGGTTAGACAAAACTGCCTGAATTAAGGAGGAGAGATAATGCATAATAGTGAAATTCAGCAAACAAGCAAACAAATAAAAACATAGAGGACTAAACTTATTTCAACCCTAGTAACAAGGCACATCTTATCTGTATAGTCTTGATCACCGTGCAGGAAGAAAACTTACTGCTTTTCAGTACACATTGAAACCACTCAGAATAAACTGTGGTTTGGTTGGAGGTAGAGCTATTGTGGACCGTAATTACATACAAAGAAAATAGATATGTCTAAGCTGAAAGCTTTCTACACTGAACTAAAATGCAATATCAAAGACAATTACTTTGATCCTTAAGTCTTTTCCATAAAGAAAAAAATCCTGCCAAGCTGGAAGCTGATTCTGCAATTTTTAATGTCTTTTAAGATAACTCATTTCCTTTCGATACTCCCACCAACCAGTAACTCCCAGATTTTTTAAACAAATTACTTAAGGGGATATGTCCACTTGAAAATAATCCTCTTTTTTTTTTTTTTTCTTTTTCCTTTCCTTTCTCATCTCTCCTTTTCGCTATTGCTACTATCAGTAATACTTAAGATAGAATCACGGAATAGTTAGGTCTGGAAGAGACCTTTAAGGATTATCTAGTCCAACCTCCCTGCAATGAACCGGGACATTTTTAACTAGATCAGGTTGCCCAGAGCCCTGTCCAAACTGGACATGTCCTGGAATGTTTCCAAGGATGGGGCTTCTATCACCACCCGGGGCAAACAGTTGCTTCAGTGTTTCACCACTCTCTTCCTTATATTTAGTTTAAATCTCTCCTCTTTTAGTTTAAAACCATGACCCCTTGTCCTGTTGCAAAAGACCCTACTAAAAATCCTGTCTTTCTTATACGCCCCCTTTAATTATTGGAAGGCTGCTATAAGGTGTCTCTGGAGCCTTCTCTTCTCCAGGCTGAACAACCTGTCCTCACAGCAGAGGTGCTCCATCCCTCCGATCATTTTTGTAGCCTTCCTCCTGACCCTTTCCAACAGGTCCATGTCTTTCTTGTCCTGAGCTGTAACTGGAAAACAGTAAAGAGGAAACAGAAAAATCATATTGGGTGGGTGGAGGGGTCCCCTCTAGTTATGTTTACTTTTGACAAAATCCTTTACAATTAATTGCCAGAGGTTTTTTTTGTCATAGGCATTTTAAAGTGATTGAAATTGAATTCAATAATAGCAGCAGTAACAGTCTTTTTCATTGCGTCCTATCCTGAAATAATTTAGTACTTCCTCTGTTTGATACAAGGAAAATAAGTTTTTCATTAATTTCATGGTCAGCAAGGGCTGCTGTTGAATGGTGCACACGGGAGCAGCTGAGGTCAGGGTACCAAGGCATCTTTAGAGAGGCATTTGACAAAGGCAGTGCTTAGCAGTTCTTCCTTATTCACACGAAGTTGCGTAGTACACAATTAGTGGCATTTCCCAATACTTGTAACTGAGACACTACAGACTAAGTTCTTGGAAATATTTTCCAGTAACCTTCTGATGATCTGTTGACGTGGCTTATTTATGATTTGAAAAATTAAATTATGACTTGATACACAACCCTACAAAGGGCCTTTCTAAAGGGAAACTATTGGACAGCAAAGTCAAACGGGTTTGTAGCTGGATTTAGCTATTTTAGCCAGGTACCCCAGGGTAGCGAGACCCACGTGATTACAAGAAGGGTTGTGTATATATGTATACCTGTGCACACATATTCTTATGTGTGTCTACTCCTTTTGTTCCTTCCCTCTTCATCATCCCTGTAATCTTTGAGACTTAATTTCTAACACATTTCACAGAGGAATAATGCTCTGGGAGATAATCATCCCTACAATACAGCAGAAAAATAGAGTTGGGTAATGAAGAAAGCTCTTACTATAGTCTCTGTTGAGACTGAAAAGGTGGCAGTGTGAGCTGAGTATTAAGTACCATGCAATCTACATGGGACTTCATCCTTGAGGCACAAATTTGAAGAAAGACAAGCCCCCACTGTTCATGCAACTGCTTTTTCTCTAACAGCTAGCACTCCTGATGGATGGCCTCCCTTTAATTTTGGTGAGCATGCATGCACTGATTCATAAATGGATGTCAGAGGCACCAGAACTTGAGACTGAACAGCATGATACAGGCTGCAGGTTTGTAGATTGAACGGTTTACATTAGTGTGTTACCTGTTCAACAGCTGTCTAAAACATGTCAGTTTACATGGTACTGATGTAGGAATAGTTTGAACCAGTGCTGTGTGGATTTTGAAACAACAGTCTTGGCATGAGGCACAAATGGCAGCAGAACGTGGACTGACTTTTTAAATGTTTTTTTGAAATAGGAGACCAGGCTTTGTTTGGATACAGAGTCTAATGTACCTACCTCACCACGCCTGGAACGCT
>NW_010419197.1:151619-154106 GCF_000710305.1 Buceros rhinoceros silvestris
TGAACCGCATTCCCACAAAGGGATGGTAAAAACCACACACCTCTGACATGCCTGGTTATGCTGCCCAGATGTATTCACCCATTTTAACCTGTATGGAATATGTGAAGCAGAAAAGGCGGCTCATATGTTCAGTACCAATTCTCCTCTTTCTTCTTTATGCTGTACTATGTAGCTAAACAAGTAGAGGAATTAAGTCAGCAAATAATGACTGTCAACCTGGGAGGAAAAGAGAATTGGAAAGAAATTCACACTTGAGGACACAGGCATAAATTACTCCAGGTAAGGCACACACATAGCATGTTATCAACTCTGCAGGATCTCCCTTCATGCATTTTCTACCCTGCTACAGCTCGTGGCAAAGGTTCATTTATCCCTTTGTCCCTGCAACTTTCTGAAGCACAAATGCCTTCAAGGGCTGTCCCTGGAACAATGTCACTTAAGCAACATCCGTAGCCCTGGAAGAAATCTTACCATGCATATTTCCTTTTCTCCTTAATGTTCAATCTATTGTGGTCTTTCATACAGTACCTACTTTCTTCACAATCACATAACACAGGTTTTTACTTTCAGGAATGAATGCATCAACAGGGAATAAGAGAATAATATCAGCTCTATACATTTCCCGACTTACATCCATTTATTTAGGGTGAATACAATATTCCATTTGAAAGCAATAAGAAAAAGGGTTTTCGAGGAATGAGCGTTTCAAGTATAGTACTTCAACAGTACAGAAGTGTCCAGCGATTCTAAGGACATACGTTCAATACTCCTACTAATGTGTTTCAAACGTTTTGTTGCTGAGCTTGATACAGCATGATCATGACAAACAAAGGCTTCTGGCCTAATTTGCAGACAGGTAATTAAAGACAAAAAACCAGAACTCAGCTCTTTGAGTTCAGGTTTAGACTTTAGTGCTACACATAGAATGTGCTTTTCTGAAATGAGGCTTTTCTGAAACTACCTCTTAATTACAGGTGTATTGTTCCAGACCCATGGATTTGTGGATGTTAAATGTGATGTTAAAAGTAAACAATACACCTTCAGGGGAATAATCTCTTGAATATTTTTTTCTGCTTATAGAATACTTACAGGAAAAGAAGCTTTGAAAGTTTTTCTCTCCTGTAATAATGAAGCCACAAGAAACAGAGTATTTTACACTGCTTTTATGGTTTTAAACCATTGGCTTACATATGTCACATAAAACAAATTATGCCCTTTTATACTTCTGCAGGTGAGCTAAGAATCAGTCCCAGACAATACATTTATGCAGCTAATATGCAGTTACATTGAGAGTAATTGAGAGTAACTTTTCCCAGTTTTTCTTTGGCTTTTTTTATAAGAAAAACACAAGAAGTCTATTAAGGAGCTTGGAAAGGGTATTTTTTCGCAGACAATCTGTTTTCATCAAACTCCGGTTACTGTCCTGTTACAAACCTGCATTTATTTGCAAGCAATGAATACAGTTCTTCAGCTGGAACTATACAGTAAGACAGCCCTAGCATGATGGAGTCCTGATGTCAACTGGTCAATACTTTAATAGAAACAGTAAAAAACAGCATAGTTTAATCTCAGCCAGAGAGGGACTAACATTCTAAGTCTCTATTGTCTTTTTCTTGTAATTCAATTCATTTCATCCAAACTATGTAACTGACTTAGGTCTTACATGATGAAGGCCTTTTGGAGGATTTTCCCTACCTGCTGGATTAACAGGACACTCAGATGAATTTTTTTTTCTGTAGCACTAAGTAACCTGTCACTTTTAGTTCAAACTGACCTACTGCAATAGCATTAGTTCAAATGAAGTTTGTTTGGTGCGAGTGAGCACTCTACATCGCCTTTGACAGAAATTTCATTGTGAAGTACAATGCAGCATTTGCCACGATGGAAACAAATCATGATCTTTAAGCATGGGGGCTACCTCGTGTAACAGCAGGACCTTTCAGAAGAACAGCAGTGTTTTGTGAACTGGAAGTGGCACTATAGAAACAGAGTGAAGGAAATTTAATGGAAAATATTGGCAGCTCAGGATTAAAGGGCATGCAAAAGTGAAACTACTTCAATGCAAGCTCCTGCTTTCTGCCCAGCAGATTTTGACTAGTCAAGCCTGAACTCTTAGCAAATACCCATTCCTCATTCAGAAAAATGTATTAACTTCATTTCCCAATAATCCCACCCCCCACCAAATATGTGGTTTCTTTGTATGCCCCTGGAGTAGAAAATATAATTCCTCAGAAACTGTCTCTGGACTGCTGCTCACTTCAGCTCTTTTTTTCTACAGAGAAAATTGCAATGATGCCATGGTGCATGCTGCCCTCATGGATTTAAAGTTACTAATTAGCAATCAAGGTTAAAGGAATATAGGCTTGACCAAGAAAATTAATTTATAAGTAGGCCTCCCACTAAGAGGTAAATTTTAAAGTAGGTATTCCCCGCTTCTGCCTCCCTTCCCCTCTCTCCCCCCACCTCGCCCCCCCCCCACCGCCTTCT
>NW_010419197.1:154191-164560 GCF_000710305.1 Buceros rhinoceros silvestris
CCCCCCCCCACTGTATTCTACATTTTGTGTAGTCATTCACTAATCCTCACTTCCACTTCTTTGCTGGCTATTCAACATCAATGCTTTTCTTCCCATAGTGTTACAGAAATGTGTTTTCCTACATCCAGCTCTAGCCTCTTGTGTGTGTCTCTCAAGCTTCCTTCCAAGAAAAGCCTCTCTTCAAAATGTGAATCGAGATAGGAATGCTGAACATATTTCATCCTCTACAGACTATTCTGATCCATTCTGCTTGCCAGGAAAAAAGAAAAAAAAAAAGTTTGACCATATACTACTTAATATCAGCTGCTACTGCAGATCCTTAGTGGCCCAAAGTATGAACCCGTTTTACACTCCCAGCATGGTTTCCCAGGCTGAGACACCTGAGGAGAGGCGTGAGAGGATGCGTGTGCTGCCTGCGACTGCCAGCGGTTCTCTTCTCCCACGGGGAGGGAGAAGACTCCAGTCGCCAGGGATGTCAATCAACTGTTAAATCTGCAATAGCAAAGCATACTTTCAAGCCAGACCTCTATTTAATAACGCTTACTCCTTACTCAAAATTGCAGACAAACCTGTCCATAATCAGATAACGTGAAAAAGACTGACAGATGGCTGGTGACATCTGTACCTGCCCGCTTCCCCCATACTTGGCCAATTCACTGTGGTTTACAAGTATCTGAGAGAGGCAGCCCCTGAGAAACAGGCACACTTTGCACTCCTGGGCAAGCTGAACGTGTCAAAGTAGTGAGTGTAACTTACTGGTTAAAGCACAAAAGTGAATATCAAAAGAGTTTGGATGCTGTTCTTGGCCACATAGATCAGTTGTGTGTGATGCACCACTTGACAGGAGGTAGTTGTGCACTTTTGGGAAATTTTTTTGGTAATGCCACTGAAAATATTGTATTTTAACTTTTTTCCATGTTGGTGAGTACAGAAGGCTTTTCAACAGAACTATTTCTGACACCATTGCTGCAATTACACTGAAAATTATTCAAAACAAATAAAACCTCTGCAAATCTTTCCTCACTTTCAAAAAACAGAAAATATACTGATATTTATAGGTGTTATCAAGGAGCTGTAATTTGTATTAGTTAACTGCACATGGATAAAGTCTGGTGCTTATAAACTGTGTCTGTCATGAAGTCCATCTGACTTTTCAAGTGGCCATGTCAGACCAGCACTGCATCTGAGCTGGTGAGGTTATTAATTGTCAGTAAATAGAAACACACTATTTAAAACACCGTTGACTAATGCAAACCCAGATAAATCTGACTTAGCAGATTTATTAGCACCCAATATTATGTTATGACTCAACGAATAGTTAGCCAAGACCCTTCACATGCTGAAGACATGTGATCTGATAGGGCAACCTTTTTCTGCACCTACCATGAGATGACTTTAGGTGTGTGCGTGTTTAGTGCTTGTGTTAGGCTCATAACCCTGAAACATTAAACTTTATCTTCAAAACTGTGCACGGGCTAGGTCGTTTTCTATAATGCTGTAGTGTGCCTTAAACAAGGCTCACTACATACAAACAATGCATATTTGGTGTGCTTATGTTGAGCATAGAATTGGTAATTTTTTAAATATCTTACAAACTTTTCACATTGTACACCTATATTTGCTTCACATTGTACTTCATCCTGAAGTACAGGATGTGGTATCTTAGTGAAAACATTGGGTAGAAAAAGCACAAAGCAAGCTCTCCAAAGATAAATCAGGGAAAATTTGAGACTTTTCTCCCACCCCTTCCTTTTTCCCCTCAAAAGGAATCAGTGTACAAATTGCTTCGAACTGAAGTCAGCTTTGCAAATTCACATTTGAGCAACAACATGATCCAGAATAACCTAAATTAACTGATTAAATACTCAGAGTATCCTGAGGAAAGGAAAATTTGACTGTTCTCAGAAATGGAAAGTAAAGGAGGGGCATAAGTAAAAGCTAGATGACAAAAGGCCTTGAAATTTTCACTAAGCATCTAAATTTTGTGAGCCATCCTCAAACCTAAGCAGCATGCGTTACTAAACCGTAAGTAACAGGACTGTGGCTGAGCTCTTGACAGAGCTAGAATAGAAACAGAAATGTAGCATGGGGAGAGGGCATTAATTGTTATTTTCTTTTACCATTCCCTGTTTTTTTGAATTCTTACTAGGGAATTAACAAAAACATATGGTTCTCAGAACAAATCTAGGAACTAGGAACTTCGCAGAGTACTTTTTTATTATTATTATTGCTAATGGTAATTATGCTTACAGGTGAAGTAACAGCTGAGCAACTTGAGTTACTCTACTGTTTAATCTACTCAAAGGAGCCATGAATCCTTTAACAAGACCTTTTAGAAAAAGGACAAAGATAATTTCCCCTCTTACTGGGTTACAAAGAATAATAAAAAAAGATTTCAAACCACCTAATATATATAGTAAAAATATGTGAGAAGAGAAAAAAAAATGGAGAGGGAATAAATAAAGACATGTGAAAGCATGTTGCTTTTTTTTCCTCTCTAAAATTTTGTGGCATGTTCTTAAACCACTGTCACAATCCAGAGGGCTTGTAGATGCCACAAATTAATCAAGACAATTGTATGTTGAGTTCAAAAATTCTGAATTTAACAGAGAGAACATTTGTCTGCTTCTTATCTCCAGAGCACATATCATAAACATCAAGAGGGTGCAGAACTCCATCTACCAACAGTAAATCTTAGAAAGCTGGGCTGAGATTTCATTATTTCTGCTGTTCTAAAGCCTGTGGCTTGCAGAAATTTGGAAATCAGAAGCAGCAGGAAAGAATTACTGATCTTTGGTGTATTTATTTCATCTTCTTTGAGGTCCCAAATTATGGGAAATTTGAGTCCAGACAATAATTTGAGAAATTAAACCAAACACGATATTTAATAGTGTTCTGGTAGTTTTCAAGCACTTTACTTCTTGAGCACTGATGCTTCCAAAGATAGTGGTGTAGAATAAACCCTGACTTATCAACAAGACAACTCAGTGCTACTCCTGGTTTCTTCAACTCACAAAAATACTGAGTTAACATAGCAGCTCTACTGTCAGAACAAGAGTTGCAATTCCTCCCACACACAACATGTTTCTTCACTGTTCAATTCCTACTGCTCTCAACTTAAGGTTAAAAAAGAAAATATTAGGAAAGAGACAAACAAAAACCAGTCTTTAACCTGTCTCTTGCAGTGAGCAGCAAACAGCAATAATCTTCACAACCCCCAGAAATCTTCTGAGATAACTCACAACTCTCTCAATTACAGAGGATCCTGGGGGACACCCCAGTTTCTGGCAGCATGGCCTAATTCTCACTCAGCAGAAGTGTAGCCACTACTCCTCACTTTGGCTATTTTAGCCATGGTGGAGAATTTACACTCTGCGTAGCCTGCAAAATAAACCCTCTGCTGTGGTGCTTGATTGCCTAATAGCTCACGTTCTGGTCCCCTCACCGCCCAGCCTGAGCTCACCAGGGCTCCTTCCCTAACTGTATCTGGGTTTTTGGTGAGAAACATGACAGATCAGTAACAAAAGCAAGAGTGGAATAATTTTCTATCCAAGAGACCCTTCTTTCAGAGTCCATCCTGAGACAGAAAGTCAAATAAAATTACTTGTGCAGGAATCTTTCACTTCAAGAGCTCATCTATAGAAATTTCTGTTCTGTTAAAGGCTAATTAAGGTCAAGCATACCACACTCTGTAGGAAGACTTCTTAAGTCATTCACGTTTTGGGAGAAGCAGAATTGGTTTCCACAGGATACTTGCCAGTATTTTGTTCAAACTGTTTTCAGAAGTTACAAGCAATAGGGGTCTTTTAGTACTTCCTTTACAAGACACGTCAAGTGTCTTGCTGCCTGAAAACTCTAACGTGATTTTTGGCTTAAATGTGTCTCCACTTTAGTTTTATGTCCCCGCACTTCTTGATCATGCTTGGGTGCATCAAACTACATTTCTTTCATTCCTAGATATTTGCATGTTTCAAACATTTATAGCTTGTTATAACATCATTTCCCATAAGTCATTACTTCATGATACGTTGATTATTAAATCATTCCAATATTTTGTCTGAGTTCTTTCCTTCCACTCCCAATATATGCTGCTTCCTACTGAACTCCCTCTAGTTTGTTCCTGTCTTTGGTAATACATTGCACCAAATGAATTAATCAGGCAAAATGGCAAAATTCAACACTCAATGTACAATACATAGAATACACTACTGATTCACTACATTTTCCTCTTCATCCCACAGCTTCTCCCTGCCACCCTCACAGCCCCCATCCCCCCACGCCCCCGCCCCATATTTTAAACTGTTCTGAAGATCAGGCCCCTTTTTTGGCATCTCAGTAAAATAACCAGATGTGATTAGTGTCCAGTCTAACCCTCGACGCACACAAAAAAACATTGAATGAGCTGATCTCCCAGGAGACATACAGAAATCTGGCCCTTTATTTACATGGCCAAGAATAAAGCTGGACCCTTTTGAAACATCTGCACCACCCCACCACCAGTGGAAACAATCTGAGACCCAGTGTCTGTTGCCACCTGTGCTCTGAGAGCAAAGATAGGGATGATATTTCTTAAAGAATCATGAGTAACACATGCGTAAAGTCTAGGGTGCAAAGGAAGCTAGGATATGCTGCTCCTTCGTTTTCGGGTGACAATGCAATGACACTGCTGGCCAGGACGGGCCAGGAGCATGGGGCACTTCTCCCCTCCTCCCTTCCCATGCAGTGAGAGCTCCCCCAGCTGGGCCTCCTCCTGCCTGCTGCCCCAAAGTGGGAAAGGGGGGGATTTCAACAGGGGCATGCCATTCCGTCCTGGCACAATCTAAAGCTTTGAGACCGCACAGCCTAAATGCACAGGAAAACAGTGTCTGCTGTATTTCTGCAGACAGAAAAATGTGTATTTCAGGAAAAAAACATTTATAAGTTCAACAAATGCTGGGGGTATCCTGCTTCCATATGCTCCTACTAGATGAGAGGTGCCTGGAATAATGAGGAGAAAACAACTTTCATGGCACAGTCATTGCTTACACCTTGCTTGTGGTGACAGACTGAGCAAGCCTTGCCCCACAGCAGCAGTTGCCGAAGGAGTCGTTGCGTCGTTCTCCAGAGTTGTGGCAGGAGGCTGAGCAATGGGGACAATGTTATTGCTGCCTCCTGTCAGTCCTCTGCCCCAGGAAGAGCCCGAGGAGAATCTTTCTCCAGCTCTGGCCCAAGATGGGATGAAACTCTCCAACCTTCAAGTACCACCACGTTAAATTAAAGGTGCTAGTTTTACTCTCTCCAGCACTGGGACAGGTCTGCCTAGTTTAGGTGCCTGCTGTTGCAGCAGCTGTGTTTCACAAGTGTCCAAAATGAAACTTGCCATAACTGCTTGCTGTGGCTTGACTCTGCGTATCCTTTACCACACTCCTTTTAAAACAATGGTATTTTCCAAAGGAAAAGAAAACATCCTGTGCTATCTGGAATTTTCCATGGTTACACTTTGCCCAGGGGTGACTTGTCCCTCCGAGGAAACTTTCAGCATTATGCAATATTTTTTTAATTCTGTTGTTTATATCTACAGAGGCAGGTAGCTAAAAGGAGAGACAAATAAGTGAAAGAGCAGCCTGAGATTTTTATCAGAGTGCAGAGCTAGGATGATCAAGACAATTGCTCTGGAAAGTTTTTGACTTTTGTTAACTGAAGATTGCTGAAATTCCAGAATGATGGGGGGTCATCCTGGAATCTTTCTCATGGAGAAAAATGTAATTTTAAGTGAGGGGTGTGACTGGAAATACCTATAGGGAATGCCGCTTTTAATTTTGAGATCCTGTCAAATTGTGCTTTCATAAAGAGCTACAAGTTCAAATAACTGCTTGAGGATATGCTTTTTGGTCAACTGGAAATTTTAGGAAAATGGGCAAATAGTAGCTTAAAAAGCCACAAAAGCCACAACTTTGACTCCTACTGTTAATGTTTAAATGTACAATTTAGTTCTAAACACTGTTCCCCAGATTGATGCTTTTCTGAACATGTGAATCCCTAAGCCTCATCCCCCCTTTTTTAAAGTGTGCTGATTCCTCCCAAAAGCAGCTCTAAACTCACTCTCCTCACTGCTCTGTAATGTAAATACTGAATATCAAGTATTTTTCTGTGTTATTGCATAATCCTTGCACACACAGATACTACAGTAGTATAACTTCCAAACAATAGTCACACTGAACCTACATGTACACAGCATCTGCAAAAGAGTTGGAGGTCCGGTTCATCAAGACGAACAAGACCGTCCTGTCATAAATGTATTTTTATTGTGAGGTGGTTTGTGCGTGGACAATTTAATTACTCGCTTGAGCAATAATATTCCCACAACAGCAAAGGCTGGCCAACCTACCCATTTCTCACTTGATTAACCTGCTGAAGCTCAAGACACCTGTTCCAAACTAACAGATTTTCACAGAATGAGTATCTGAGGACTTGGCACTTTGCCACCATCTTGGCCTCATATTTCACCTATGACAACTCTCCCCTCCACCCAACCAATGCTGTTCATTCTGAGACATATATTTGCCTGGAGCTGTTATCAGGAAGAATGCAGAACACCTTGTCAAAAAGCAGAATGTAGGGTTTTTTAAAAGATATTATCTCAAGAAAAAAAAAAAGAGTAAGAAAGCATAGTGATCATCCATATCCAGAGGCTAAGAGGCTAAATCCTTTTGTTATTGATCTACTTAGGTTAGGAATTCAGGACACACATGTGTGCTTTGCATGTCTGTGCTTCGCTGGTCGGGACTGTATTTCTTCTGGGACACAGATGAAAAGCTGAGTTCAAGGGTCTGGCTTAAATTCATCTTTTGTTCTTAATATTCCAGGTGCCCATGAGTCGTAATACCCAATGTGCCAATGGTCTGTAAGCATCTTCCAAAGAATTATGTTACGCCCTATTGAAGCAAAATTTACTCAAAAAAAAAAAAAAACCAGAGGAGAGAGCTGTTGTTTCATCTTGGAAAAATGTTATAAGCCTTGTGTCATGGGATTTAGAGCACCAACCCATCTGCTCTGGTGGTTCGACTCACTTATCTATTGAGATCAAATTCTTAGCTGAGGGAATTTCAAATAAAATTAGCCTCCTGCTTCTCTGGCATGCCAGTTGGGGATCACTTTTCTCCTCTACAGCCTGAGAAAACTCATGAAGTGAGGACTTCAGGGCTTGCTCTGTGCTGCCTAAGAAGTAACACTGGAGTGGCCGGGAGACTTCTGTATTGAACCCTTCAGCAGCACTGTCCCAGCAGCAGATTTCCAAAAGTAAAGAGACTTTCTGAACTACAAAGGAGCAAGAGTTTATGCTATTACATTAAGAATTCAAAGTAAATTTTTTAATTAAGAAAATCCTTCTTTATACTCCAGCTGTTGATTATTCCCATGTCTGCTAGCAGCAGGTACTATTTACAAGAAATTCTGAAGAATACACTCTGCAAGAGAACATAACAAGATAAACAGACCCAAGACGACACACTGACCTTCACTCCTCTGGCAGATATCCTAACATTGCCTGTTGATTACTTCTAGCATGCAGAGGTTACATCTGACTTTCTCAAAGCAAATTCAGCATTCTTGACAGACTAGTGACAGGTGGGGATATGCAATTCCTCTGCTTAGCCGTGCAGAGGTGTACCATGGATAACCCCACACATGGTTACATACATCATGCCAGCCTGAGGGAAATGCCTACTGGGCAGCAAAGGTACCTCTGCCTCCAACACTCCAAACCTCTGCCCACCTTTGAGTGTTGGGTAAAATGTCACTGAATGAAGCCAACATGCGCTGCAGTGTGAAAGAGAGAGCCTGGTAACACTGTTAGTGTTGATATAGTTTAACCTCTAAACTGTGCCAGCCAAAATAAATTATCATCAAAATGAAGTTTTTACTACACCTATCCTTGGACTTTTTCAGGTGTAGGAATGCCATCACAAATCATAATTCCCATCTGACACTACTACACAACTCGCATTTTCAAGTACAGATTTGGTCCTCCATCACAAACCTTCTTGAAGCAAAACTAATGCTCTGACACAATCACTGGCAGGTATCAGTTTTAAACAAACCCAGTATCAAAGATGGAAAAATGTTCTAGTGTCCATCACCAGTATGTTGAACCATCCACTCTCTGGTGTAAAACACAATTAATGCTATTTATGAATGAGTTTTTGGAATGATTTCAGCTCTCTGAAGGAAACGCTATTGCCCCCTTTTTCCTTTAGATGTTCCACATTCCACCAAAGACATCTAAGATTATAGTATGTATTAAGTCTTGTTCCTAAGGGTCAGTATAGAATATCAACAGAAGAAATACAGCTTATTGCTAACTTTCTGTGTGCATAATTTGCAATTCTCTTCCAGGGACACTTGCTGACTGAAGTAATCTCAACAATAAAGGTGAAAAATATATATTCCTAGAAGACTATTATGTGGAACGACATAGGATGTAATACCCTGTAGTCATAGGGAAATTATGACTTTAAATGCATGAAACTAGTGCTGCTCATGTGGTGAAAGGAGGATACTGCCTTTTTAAAAAAATATATATCTGTAATGAAAGCTAAGCTGTTTTTATCTGTAAAGCAGCTGCAGAGAAAGTGATAGCATTAAAGGCATTAGAACAAAGATTGTATGTTCTCTGCAATTAAATCCTTTTCCACGCTTTATACCAGATGACTCCTCAGGTCACAAGCCACATTCAAGCATCATCCTTTAAAATAGCCTGAAGAGGTTGGAGACAGTCACTGGAAACCCTCAACCTACAGGGATTTAATTGTTCTGCGGTTTCCATCCTGCATTTTCTCTGTGGTAGTGGAGAGCTGTAACATTGATCCTAAAAGTACCCAGGAACAGACTGGTCTTTGCACAACTTCAGCTTCCTGCCCAACTTTTGCCAGTGACCTCTCATGCATTTGAGATGACAACAAAAAAATATCAGTTCCGTGCCAAGCAGGAGAATTATTTATATCCTAGTTCCAATAGCAGTGTGACAAAATATTATCTCATGGTCACTGAAGGGAGACTATCCATCTCCCAGTGCGCCTAGCGCAGTGCTAGGCTATTCCCTGCATGAATCAAGAGGACAGCGGAGAGTGTCAGCACACCTGTGGCAAACACAGACACTCCTCAATGGCCTTTTATCAGCCTGTCACTCTGTCCAGGCTGTGGGATTAGCTCCATGCTCTCTGATTCAGCTTTCCTCCTCATCTGACACCACCTCACCTATTGCTTACCTAATACTCTTCTGTTGGAAGAAATCACACAGGTTTAAAAACAAATAAAAGTTTTGCACAACCCAGGAGGGAAGGAAGAGGGCCTCCTGCTAGTTCAAACTGCAATCCACATCACTGGTTGTTAAAGAAAGAAAAAAAAAAAGAAAAAAAATCACTGCTGTTTGGTGGTTTATGAGAGCTGCTGGTCTCATCCTGGTCACGTGGGGAAAAAAACATATTCACTCAGATGCCCTCAGCCTGGTAAGAAGGTCTCAACACTTGGAGGGCAGGAAGGCTGAACTTACCTTTCCTCTACCTAGGGTCTCTTTGAGTTAGAGCTAGAGGTGAAAAGAAGATAATGATGGGATCACATCTGAATTGTACCACATCTCTTTACAGCCAGAAAATCAAAGGCTCAGCCAGACCACAGTCCTTCAGCATCAACCATTCTGCTTCTTGACAAAGTAGCTACCTTCTACTTCAGTCTTAAAGGAAAGAAAGCTCTGACATTTACAATCTGTTTCTCTGTATAATCACACTCATTTTTCACCTTGCAAGGCAAGTTTGTCCCTTCTTAAACTTATTATGGAAAGCTGGAAGAAAAAAATAGAGGAAAATTGACTTGAGACGTACAATAGTTTGAAGAAATTCAGATATGAAATGTCACTTTTTTTTATGCAGACAATACAGGAGTGTAAAGGAACCAGCTCTGATGGACCGAAGAATGGAGGAAAGCCTGGAGCCTCTGTAATGCATCAAGGAGCCGTGGTAGTGCTAGTGGTGAGAGAGCACAGAAAATGGAGGAACCCCAGCTGACCCGTGAAGCCCACTGTCTTTCGTGGCATAAGGCCAGGCTAGACTGGAAGTGAGCAAGCATGCACCAGCCCTTGTAATTCAGCTGAAGCTCAATCTCTGCTCTCTGCCCTATTTTCCCTGACGTGGCCTCCCAGATTTCTCCTTGCACTGCTACCTCCACCCATGTTCTGAGGGACATGGCAGCCTCCCTGGTGATCATCACCTCCATCAGCTTTCACGACTCCCCAGACCTTTTTTCTGCTTTACGATGAATGCAAGTTATGGTATGTCCGGAGAGCACTATAGGAGCACTATCCTTCAGCGAGGGAAGCCAACAGCAACATATAAGC
>NW_010419198.1:0-7704 GCF_000710305.1 Buceros rhinoceros silvestris
CCGTTAAGGTACATCGAGGTATATCGGTCCCCCGACCCTTAACAAGTATGTACATGGCTGTTTTCTACGGGCCGCATTTGCCTCAGGCTTCTCAGGTGATCTTGCCTCAATGTTTGATCTTGCTAGGGAGGTCTAATCTTAGTCAACAGAGTGTCTAACCAGCCAGTCTTGATAGGATTTTCAGATATGTTACCCGGTCAGCTTATTAGACACACAGCAACTCTAGCATGCTAAATGCGAACGTGGCTTCATATTTACATGTCAGTGAAAAGTTAAGTCTTCCTGGGAATTCTGAGAAGTTACTTACATGACTTACATAGTGAAATTTAATATTAAAAGATTTAAGTACCTAAATGCTCACCAAATTATGGCTAAAGTGACCTAATAGTTAACATAAAAAGAGCGTTGAGTAAGAATTTACTTGTTGTTTAAGATATGGTTTTAATGTGAATTCAGATGGAGAGAGAGCACAGGTCACAGCTGGACAGGAATGAAGTGGAGAAAAGGTGTAATGTTCTCCTGCAGCCACAAGTAATGTAAGTGGCTTGGCTATACACAGTGGTACTGTATTTAAACACGACAGTGTTCAGTCCTTTCTCCAAGAAAATATCTTAGGGAGTCTTAGAAGCCAAAGTAAGTCTAAGGAATATTCTTAAAGCTAAGCAGTGCTGAGGATGCTGATCTCAAGTGATACCATAATGTCCATAGTCCATGCCACTACAATAGGGAAAAATACCTGGAGATTTCTAGTTTATCAACAGTTTACTATGCCTAGCACCCTATGCACTGCATTGGATCATTATCATCGTTATCCTATACAATGCAATATTTGCTACTAATTTTATTGTTGAGTATATGAAGACTACAAGGTTTAAATCTAGTTGGTGGCTGGTGACAGGTGGTGTTCCCCAGGGCTTAATATTAGGGACTGCTCTCTTCAACATCTTTATCATTCATCTAGATGAGGGGATTGAATTCATCCTCAGTGATTTTGCAGACAACTTGGGGAGGAGTGTTGATCTGCTTGAGGGTAGAAAGGTCCTCCAGAGTGATCTGGAGAGGCTGGATTGATAACCTGAGGCCAACCGTATGAGGTTCAACAAGACCAAGAGCAGCTTCCTGCACTTGGGTTACGACAACCCCTCCATACAATGTTACAGGCTTGGGGAAGCGTGGCTCTAGCCACACTTTCCAAAGATGACCAGTGGAAAAAGATCTAGCAGATGCTGGTCATCTGCCAGATAAATATGAGCCAGCACTGTGCCCAGGTGACCAAGAAGGCCTGTAGCATCCCGGTTTGTATAGTGTGGCCAGCAGGAGACGGGAAGTGATCATTCCCCTGTACTTGGCACTGGTGAGGTTGTGATGTGAATGCTGTCAAATACTGTGTCTGCTTTTGCATCCCCCACAACAAGAAGGGCATGGAGGTGCTGGTGCATGTCCAAAGAAGGGCAACGAAGCTGGTGAACCGTCTAGAGAACAAGTCCTATGAGGAGCAGCTGAGGGAACTGGGGTTGTTTAACCTGGAGAAAAGGAGGCTGAGGAGAGACCTCTCCTCTCACTCCTGTCCTCTTCACTCTCTACAGCTACCTGAAAGGAGGTTGTAGAGAGGTGGGTCTTGGTCTTTACTCCAAGTAACAAGTAATAGGATGAGAGGAAATGGCCTCCGGGTGCACTTGGAGAGGTTTAGGTTGAAATATTAGGAAAAATTTATTGACAGAAAGGGTTGTGAAGCATTGGAACAGGCTGTCCAGGGAAGTGGTGGAGTCACTGTCCGTGGAGGCATTTAAAAGACATTTAAATGCGGTACCGATGGATGTGGTTTATATGGACCTGGCAGTGCTAGATTAGTGCTTGGACCCAATCCTCTTTAAGTCTTAAATGATTCTATGCTTCTATGATCATCTGTTTTTATAACTATTCTCCATTACAGAGAAATTAATAATAATGTTCAAAGACATAACATCTAATTTTGTCCTTCCTCTTTCTGTCAAATTTATTATCTTGTTAATTAACAACGCTATTCCTAGAGTTGAAGATGGTAATGCAGAAGGAGAGACATCTTGGCATCACAAGGTATTATTATAGATTGAAGTTTTTATTGCTGCTTGTAATGGGTTAAAATGGGGACTAAGCCCCTCTCCCGCTTTCTTTCTCTTCCCCCTTAGCATGGAAAAAAAGTTTCTCATGGTCTTTGTGAGGGGAAGCAGGAAGAAACCGACTTGTCTCAGATTCTTGGCTTCTCTTTGGAGTTGAGACGTGTTAAAACATGTTAAAACACCTCTGTGGACGAGCCTATAAAAAGCTGTGATTCGTGGCTTCCCTTGGTGTGAGTGTGCATTTTGATTTCTACCCGGACAGAAAAGTTGAGAGAGAGATCACGCGTCAGAGAGAGACTACAGTTATCTCAAGAATCTTTCACATTGAAGTAAGTCTTTTGTTTTGCTGATTGCCGGCGGGGGTGGAAGAGGGAGGCAAGCCCCCACCCTGTGCTGAGATTTACCACTAGCAAGAGATGAGAGGAAAGGTGTCCAAGAGCTGCAAGGCCCCGCTGGAATGTGGAAACAGACCCAGACCTTCCCCTAGGAGCCGATAATGTTAAACTCCGCCGCCAGGATGAACACAGGATTGGAGCCCTTGCCTGAGGGGCGCACGCGTGCACAACTCTTTTCCCCACCTACAGTGGAAAAGCAGACGTGCCAAGCTGTCTCCTACGAGGGGTGAGAAAGACTGTGTGAAAGTTTGTCCAAAGAGTTGGTTTTGAAACTGAAGTCTATGAGATTAAGAAGGCTGCATCTCCCATTCAGGTCTTATCCCTTACCACCACCCCTGCCGGTGAACCACATGGTGGACTTTGTTAAAACGGGGATGTGAGATGAATGGGAGAAATCTCTACCTATATATGTATACACCTATTGAAGTGTTTGTTAGTATCTCTCTCTCCTCTCTCTCTCTTTTCTCTATCATCTCTGTCCTATTTAAACTTAAGTGATTGATTTATAGTTCCAATTGCTTTGTGCATTAAACCAATTTTGTTTCACTCCCTTAATTCAAAACCTGTTTTACTGGTTTTTATTTCCTTGCCCCGGAAAAGCCGCATTGTCTGTTATCAGCCAGAACCTACTTTACTCTTGTGTGTAGTTCTAGGGGAATTTGTATTTCCCTGAGGTTATATCAATCGCAGGAATTTTTTTGTGGTGTGTCCCTTTCAAACTGGGATGCTGGCTCAACAAATAAAAGCAAGAATTGAAAATGAGATGATTGCTTCATCACTCACGCAACTCAGTAGGCTTGATTGTAAGTTCATTTACTGATTCTATGAACAAGCATCCACTACCAAAAATTAGGTCTTCTGCTCATTTCTACTTACAACAAACACAAAGTAGTTCGAGATGAACAGGGAACAACGTCACTGTCTGCACCTGAAAAAGTCTTGGTGTTCAAAGACCACAAGTCACTTCATATTTTTCCACTAGCAGTTATAACAGAGGCCTATTTGGATCCTATATGGATTTGCATGTGTTTACGAGTAGATAAAAATGAAGGGGCAAGGTTGGGGACAGAAAGCCTAAATGGTCTGACTAGATTAAAATAAAATCAAATTCTTTCAGGCTTTCCTTTCTTCCTCTGGTACTACATGCAGGTACCTCGGTTGTTTTGGAGGAAGCATTGTTAGGATCACACCCGTTTTTCTGAACTGGCAGTTAAAATTCACTGTACAGCAAAGTAGTTCCCTATGTTTTCATCAGAGAGTGCTGTCTTAAGCTCTTTGTGTATTTCACCAGGTCTCTAAACAAAAGTCTTGCTCTTGATTCATCCTTTCCTCTTCCTTCCTCCAGCCATGCTTGCCTTTTCCCATTTCTGGGAAAAGCTACCTATAATAAGCTGCACAAAACTGACTTTTTCAGGGGTCAGTTGTTTCCTTTTTGCTAATGGAATACTTGGACTTGAATGCTGTGTGATGATGAGCATGCACTCTACTGAAGTCAATTTTAGAGGTAAAAAGTAATTGTAAGATAAATGTACTTGAGGAAAACAGGAGGAGTGAGTCTTTAAGGCTGTTAATCTAACACCTTAATGGAAGGCAGCACGTAAGTGGTGAAACACAACAGCAGTTGTCATGATTTTATTCACAACCTGAGAAGTGCATGAGCCTGTCATTGCACTCTACCTTTGAAACTCATTTAGCAGCATATTCTTGTTTGTAATTACTGCTCAGGATAGACTAACGATTTTGTTGGAGACCAAAGTCATCTATATCTCTACAAAACATAGACATGGAGAGGGAATTCTTTCTCTGACAAATGTGTTACAGTTCCAGTGGGAAAAGCCATCTGCAGAAAATGGCCAAGAGTCTCGTTCACCTAGTCTTGTGCCTTTTCTTTGACTAGTGAGAAAGCATCCTGTAAGTGTCAAATGTAGTGACAAATTTATGAAGTAGACACATGTTTATCCTTTGAATGAGGCAAATTTCCTCCACCTATCCACTTACGTACATCAGTACTTGTGTTAGATCAGTGTCCTACATCATTTTTTTGTTAAAACTTCCGATTACTTCTTAGTCTGATAAAAGGACAAACCCTATACATCCTCCAAATGCATCTCTTTAACTGCACTGCTTTTCAAAATACGAATTAAACATGCAATTTATATCAGCCACTTATTATCTGTCAGTGTTATCTTGTTTTTTACCTTTCATATATCCTTGTTAATACTAATAAACTCTGGCTTCTAAAACCACTAGTCTATTGTTGAAAACTTGTGATGTACAAAACACAGAAAGTCACCTAAACTTTGGACTGTGATATTGCATTTACAAATAATTCAAACTAGGGAAAATGTGTACATTTTTAAGTTTCTCCAGTCAAACTCAGAAGTGTTGGTGGCAGTTAAGGACACAGAAAAGGAAGACTGCAATGGATACGGTCAGCACTTGTATCTCTCTCCTGAATAGTCTGCACAAGAATCCTGTCAATATGTTGTCAGCACATTGTTCTTGCTGACTTTTCCTGCCACGCGTGTGGGCTCTGGAGTGTCTGCTACCTGGTATTACAGATGCAAAAACTCTGTCTGAAGTAAAGCCTGACTCAGCTGCCTTGCTCTGTGGCTGCGTTCTACAAGGATATTCAATCCAAGTTTGCACTTGGGTATCTGAACTCAATGTTCCTTCATAAGTGAAAATCTCTATATTGCTTCAAAATTCCTTACAAAACTTAAATTGGGTCCTTTCACTCACCCAGGATTTCCAGGTATCTGCCGATTCTCTACAGTCATCCAGTTTACAGCTCTGGATTTAAGACTGTGGAGTTAACTTTCTTTTCTCCCTGTAGAGGAAAGGAAATCTCAGTGAAAGAAAACCTGTTTGTAGTTCTTAATACTTAATTTAAATCCACTTTGAGTGGTCAAGGAATCACAGGGAAATCACCTTCAAAGACTTATCTTGGTGTTTACTAGAAGGAAGTGGACCTGCAAATACCTGTATGTTATGCAACATGCAAATACTGTGTCGGGCAAGGTATTGATGGTTCCCTGGTGTAATTTCATCACTGTATGCTTTAGCTTGATGCAGAGCTCAGCCTTAGAAAGTCACCTGCCACATGGACAGGCTTAAAAACCATGAAAAGACTTAGTGCGTGCATGAAGTATATGCAGAGAAAAGTGAAATCTTGAGGACTACATGGCATGATGTAGTAGTTTTTATTTCAAGAGAGACTTGAACCATGAATGTGAGCCACAACACAAACTTTTGAAGATTTTTTAGATTCAAGCCACAGCACACTTAAACTTTCACCAGCAGTGTTCCCCAGGGCTCAAGGTTGGTGCCTGTTCTCTTCAACATCTTTATCAATTATCTGGATGAAGGGATCAAGTGCACCCTCAGAAAGTTTGCAGATAGGCAGGTGTTGTTGATCTGCTTGAAGGTGGAGAGGCTCTGCAGAGGGATCTGGGAAGACTGGATCGATGGGCCAAGGCCAACTGTATGAGGTTCAACAAGACTAAGTGCTGGGTCCTGCACTTGGGCCACAACAACCCCTTGCAACACTAGAGGCTTAGGAAAACTGCCCAGCAGAAAAGGATCTGGGTGTGTTGGTTAACAGCTGGATGAATATGAGCCACCAGTGTGCCCAGGTGGCCAAAAAGGCCAATGGTATCCTGGCTTGTATCAGCAATAATGTGGCCAGCAAGAGCAAGGAAGAGATCATCCCCTTGTACTCAGCACTGCTGAGGCCGCACCTTAAATACTGTGTCCAGTTTTGGGCCCCTCACTTCAAGAAGGACATTGAGGTGTTGGGGGGTGTCAGGAAAAGACCAACGAACCTGGTGAAGTGTTTAGAGAACAAGTCTTATGAGGAGCAGCTGAACAAACTGGAGAAAAGCAGGCTCGGGGTGACCTTATCACTCTCTACAACTATATGAAAAGAGGTTGTAGAGAGGTGGGGGTCAGTCCCTTCTCCCAGGTAAAAGTGATAAGACAAGAGGAAATGGCCTTGGTTGCACCAGGGAAGAATTAGGTTGGATGTTAGAAAAAAATTCTTTTCAGAAAGGGCTGTGAAGCATTGGAACAGGCCATCCAGGGAGGTGGAGTCCCCATCCTTGGAAATACGTAAAAGATGTGTTAATGTGGTGCTAAGGGATCTGATTTAGGGACCCTGGCAGTGCAGGGTGAACAGTTAGACTCGATGATCTTAAATGTTTCTTCCAACCAAAATGATTCTGTGGTTCTGTGGTTCCGTGTAACTTCCATGTAACACAGGTTACATGGATTCAGCCAGACACTCCTGTGTGGTCGTGAATGAATATGGGGGAAAGCCACTGAAGGAAACTCAGAACTTCCCCTGTGTTTGGTCTTTTTTGTGCACCCACACCTGGTCTGCACCAAATAGTGTATATTTGAAGTGCTCTTATGCTCCTACCATGTTGCTGACAGGACCTTCACAGGAGGATCCTGGTGCTATATGCCTCAGGGATATAGCATTGGATTCATCACCTGAATCCAATGTGTGATAGACCAGATTACAGGTCTGTCTTATGGTTACCAGCCAGATACAGATTTTCTGCCACCCCAGTGCTCAGTTAATTCCCATCAATCCAGAAAAGCTTTAAATTGCCACGGAATCTATCGAATGCTGCTTCTTGTATGATGGAGGCCTTCAGTCATCAAATCTTTGGAAAGTCTTTTGAAAGTATGTGGCCTGAAAACTAAGACACCACCCCAAAATCAGGAAAATAAAACACATGACGTGAAGTCACTGATATATTAGTTACTGGATCAAGATCTGATAAATAAGAACTTACTTAATTTTAAAATCAATGTTTATTTCATTGGCAGGTGACTTAGCTCTTTTAGATTAATCAAATGGGGGGTTTTGTCTCCTGCCCTCAATCATTTGAAATGTATAGCTGCCTCTTCACCTTTCTTAAAATGACAGAGTCAACTTTTCACAAAAAGATCTTGTATTAAGTTCAACAGATAGGTTGACTGAATTACTCTACCAGCATCTGCACAGGGGGCTGGCCAAAGCCTGAAGTCTTTGTTTAAATAATTTTTTTGCTCATCTCGTAGTTTTACCTGGGAAAGGGCTCATGGATTTGTCACTGGTTACATATTACTGAAAGCGGAACTTTAAAGAGTCTGTAATTAAGGAAACCCCACCTGGTGACACCAAGTATGAGATTAAGCGAAAACATCACCTTAACGGTTCA
>NW_010419198.1:7777-8828 GCF_000710305.1 Buceros rhinoceros silvestris
GTTCAGCAACATTTTCTTTCACTGGAGGGAAACATAATGTGATTTAGAGTGACAAATGTTTTAATACTTGTCATTATTTTTTCTGTTTGTAGTATTAAATCTAATTACAAGGATTATTGGGTTACCTACAGTTAAACACTACTTCCCCTGATCCTTCAAACTGTCTGCTTCATAATGTTTTCATGTACATTATATGTACAATCTCGGGGTTGTTTTTTTTCTCAGAAAAATGGTTTTTAATTACACAGACCAGTAAAAAAAAAACCCCACACAAACCAAACAGTGAAGGTCAGTTATTCCCAAATGTAACTCCAGAGTCTCCCTGGTCACCGTATAGAAGTGACCCACCGCAATGAAAGCCTAGTTTTCTTTAGAAGCCACAGAAGCAGTTAAACGTTAGGCATATGTCTGGTGTCGTACATAGGTAAAGGAGTGAAGAACGCCTCCATCATCAGGGACCTGTAATGTTGTATGTTTCTTTAGATGATGGTTTCCACTCTCCTCTTTTAGTCTACAGCATGATTCCATGGAAACTTCCATGGATTTTCCATGGAAAAATTATTGCAGTATAAATTCTGAGTTGAACCTCAGCTTCTGTTCTTGTTCATCTATGCTTTTCCACACATAATAGGCAGAAAATTATCTTTAAAGGATGACTGCAGATTCTTTCACTCTAAATGAGTTCCCATGGTGGCACAGATTTAAAGAAGCGTGCATGGAATAGAGATGTACATAGATTTGAGATGTGGAACCTGAAGGTGCACAAGTCCATGAGACTTGACGAGATGCATCTGTGGGTCCTGAGGGATCTAACAGACAAAGTTGCTAAGCCACTATCCACCATATTTGAGAAGTCGTGGCAGGCGTATGAAGTTCCCGCTGACTGAAAAAGGAGAAATATAACCCCCATTTTTAAAAAAGAGGTAAAAGGAAGACAGGCCAATCAGTCAGCTCTGCGCCAAGCAAGATCATGGATCCTCCTGGAAACTATACCAGGACACATGGAAAATAAGGAAGTGATTGGTTGTGGAAACTTATTGTGATATTTAGC
>NW_010419199.1:0-35698 GCF_000710305.1 Buceros rhinoceros silvestris
GGACACTAATATGTAATAGTAATGCTGGAAAAAGAAAATTATCCCAGGTGCTTTCACTGTATGGTTAAAATGCAATTCTTACCAAGAAGATGTCCCTGTCTTTGGTGGAGGAAGAGGAGTACAGCCTGTTGACCATCTCTGCAAAGTCTTCAGTCTTTCCACCCCAGTCAGGTATTACTTATCCTGGTTTTTTATACCCTAACTCTGTCTCTGCCTCTTAGGTGATGTTTAGCATGATTTGGGTGGAGAGTTGAGTAACACAGTCATGTATGTTTAGCATGTACTGCTTTTGGCTCTTTAGCATATTGAGGGGCATGAATTTTAATATTAATTTTGCAGTTAATTGGGCAAAGATCTTCATTCAGATACTAAGACCTTCAGTGTATTTGTTTGCTTTCTTCGCTTAGCCAAAACAGAGCCATCCTATCTCCACAGGACTTCCTCCTTCAGTCAATATTCATGCCAGCTCTGGGAAAGTACTCTCCTAGAGATAACACAGAAATCTCGTGCCTGCAAATATTTTGTCATTTTGTGCAGAATCCCCACAATAATTTTTACAAGATTTGCTTAAAAATTCTCTTTCCCAGTTGAAATGATGATGAATGTGTCTGCATTGTACACTAGAAGTATAGAAAACTTAACTTTCTGACCCAAGTTAGTACATTTATACATATATATAAACAAGATATGAAGGTGCATTGCAGACTTACCAAGTTGAACTCGCATTTCTTATAGTACTTTGCATAATTTTTTTCATTCAATCACAACAATGTACAATCACAACAAACAAAGCAAAAAAAACCCCACCACACCAAAACACAAAACAAAAATAAAACCAAAAACCCCCAAACCGATCAAACAAAAGAACCCACATGCTGTTATTTAGCAGTTCCTTTTTGGTAACACTGAAGCTGTTTGGGTTCTGAGATGTAATGAAACCTGTGAGCTTCTAAAAGCTCAACACCAACGTATCTCAAGTTAGAAACCCCACGTAGGACCACTCCAAAACAGAGTTTCTTAATATCTCTATACCTTTATTCCTGTCAGCCAGCTAGTATATGGAAAGCTAGAGGTGCTTTACCCGTGCAAAGCATGAGCAAGGCTTTGTAGCCTAACCATCCATTTCTGTTCTCCACTGGATGTTCCAGGGAAGGAAGATGATTGCATCTTGCCCCCTGCTGTCTTTCCGGCAGCTTGCGTTACAGGCTGAATGATTTCTACAATAATTTCCTACAGCAACAACTTTCTGCAAGAAGGTCTGGGCTATTGCAGAAATATTTCCAACAACAGATTTTCCTTCTTCTCTGTCACTGTCTTTTTTTCTTCTCTTCCCTCAAACCCTGTAAACTTGTCAATTTGATGGAATTGAGATTTGTGTTCATAAAGCAATAAAGTTTTTATACACTTCCAATAATTTAAACTGTAATATATAAGATCTGGTTGGGATGCTGATATAAATATTCATGTATATATATTTGTTTAGGGAGAGAGGTTAGAATGGCAGCAGGAACATGGAGAGTTGATGTAAGGATTTGTAATCCTTTTTTTTTTTTCTGCAATTATCTGTTATCCCATGTAAATATAAACAGGTTGCAGAATTAAGCTGGCAAAATGATAACAAACCCAAGATTTCAAAGTCTCTTCTTTCATAGTTCATATTCTTGCTTTTGTGCTTGTCCTGTAGGATTGTTTCAGTCTGTATGCTCTGATCTGTATCATTCCTCGAAGTCAAAAAGGCTACTGAAAGCTTTCCAGGTGCTTCTGTACTGGTTTAAAAGCAGCTTCTTATTGTCCTTATTAATTCATTGAAATAATATTCTGTCACTTCAGATTTTCCCTGCTCCTCCTTCTCTGACTTCTCTTTAGGTATAAAGCTAACGATGATCCTTTACTAATTTTTTATCACCTTTTAACTTTTTTTAGAAATTAATTTCGTTGAGAAACATAACAACTGAACAAGAAAATGCTGAAATATAAATAGAATGTCTGAATTTGCCACTAATGTTAACTAAAGTTAGATGTCTGGGCAGATGCCTTAATTATAGGAATAGTATTAGTCTGAGAAGTTGGCAGGGGAGGAGAAAGATGAAAATGGGAGTGAATAATAAAGGCTCAAGGAGAGCTATGGAAAGGCAGCAAACGCAAAGGGGTATATTACTCAGCAAGCTAGTGACATGGGTTGATTACAGTTTGGGATGGAAGAGAGGCAGAGACAACATTGCAGAAGTCAGAGGAAGTCTGAAACTAATAATCAGATTGTCCACCAAGGAAAGGGAATTTACATATTACACAGCCAGCTCATTATGCCTGTTGTGGTAGGCATCTGTCTGGTGGAATATGCCTTCAGACTGACTTATTCTCCATTGTAGGGTGTCACACTTCAATACAAAACCAAAGGCATGTTTCTAAATGATACTATACAGAGCTTACAGTTTTAACAGGGTTCAGCTCCAGCACTGTTCTGGTGCTGATCCATTTTCCCCTCAGCGACCTGCCTTGTTTTGAACCTTGAAGATTTAGAATTTCCTTCCTCCTTTATCTGCAGAAGATGCAGTTGTCTTGTTTTAGTCCTGTATTGCCCTACGTAAGCCTTGCTCTCTTCATAAGACCAAGGTTTACCTCCATGAAACAAAACTCTTCTGAGCTTCTCTTTTGCAACTTGGAAAACTACGAGCCCTGCATCTTGACCACTAAGCTGTCTAGGCTATGAAGTCATTTTGACTTCAAGAAATCCTTCTGGTTCAATTTTTCTGGAAATTAATCTTGATAGTGAGCAGTAATTTAGAGCCTTTGGGTAGCAGCTAGGACACTTGCTATTTCTCTGAATCTATTTAAACACAGACTTACTATTTTAAGGGTCATAACATTTTGGCAAGCTAGATAATATTCTACTTACCACTTGTTCTCCAGCAGCAGTATAAAGCCATCAGCATGTGATTATCCCAGTTTTTTGTTCTTTCAGGTTTCTTTGTAAAGGGTGGTTCAAATACACAAACCAAGAGATTTACACTAGCTTAAATGTAGCTTGAATATCAGGATATCAGGTATTCCTAGATCATTCAAGAGTCTATACTCAGTTTCTCTTAAAGAAGTTCCATTTGGGGGGTGGGGGAGAGGGGGGAGGGTGCAGAAAAGAAAAAAAAGCATCAGATTGAGATTGTAAGACACAGGACATTTTTTTTATTATTTGATTGACAATCTATTGGTGATTTCACACAGCAAAACACTTCAGAATCTAGTGCAGCCAAAGGAGAAAAAAAACAATGAACAAGCTAACTAAAATATTACTGCTAATTCATCTTTTTATCTGTCACTTTTCTTGTTCTGCAAGAGCATAATCATTTTAAGAAAGCAACCTTAGCATGCTGAATATATCAAGATTTATTATATAATAATGCTTTATGCAGCAGGTTTCCATCCAAGATAATACGTTAGAAATGTTTTGTAAAAGAAAGGCTTTTCAGTCAAATCCATCACAAGGCTGATGTACGGGTTTTGTTAGGCCGCAGAGAAAGGATGAACCAAGAAAAGGAGACCGAAACCCTAATTCTTTTCAGATTCATCTCTAAAATGTCTTTTTAGCAGATCAAAGCCTCACAGTCGGATTAAATCTTTAACTCCTCCACTCCAATTCTCCTTAGATGTTAGAGATCACAGCTGATTACAGAATGAGGTACTATCACTGCACTTCTTCCATATCAAGACACAGCACTTACTAATATAAAAGTTAACTTAACACTGCTACATTTTCACATAAAATGGGTTTATTGAAGAGGTCCGCTAAAGTTTGCTTACTTCATGCTCTTCAGCTTTTTGGGATACAGGCAGGTACCTGTACAGACTTTTAACATTAATATTTTTCCAATAAACTCGGTGTGTTTTCTTAAAATGCAAAGTAGACTCAACTTTAAAACAACGCTTATGACTGTTAATAATTTGTGTGTGCACTACTGTGCTGTCAGCTGCTTGAGGGAATTCAAGCTCTTTCTCTGCAGTGTGTTAGTGATGTTAGGAGAATACTGATGACTCCTGCCTGTGTAGTGAGATGTTTATGATTCGGTTTTTTAGCCTCTCCATAGCAAATATATGTAAGTAAGGACACACACACATCACATAGCTTGACTGGTGTTTCTCCCTTGTTTCATTTCTATTAACCTGTCTGCATGCATGCGGACAAAGATGAGAAGCAAATCTCTTCTATAGACAAATGGTAGTGTTTTGCAACTGCTTGAACATGTGTTTACTGATTAATTGGTTTGTGGTAATATTGAATTGCTGTATTCAGGGATCCTTGGCACTCTGGCCAGCAAGTTTTCACTGGCTTGAGGGTCAGAGCAGTTTGGCTTTTTCTGCTCATTCTGTCAATCACCTTTTTTGGTGAAAGACCACCTGGCAAAACACTTTCCTTTGTAGTGAACTTGAGTAAATGTTCCTGTTCTTTCTTTCTTCTCCCTCCTGTCCTTAATACAGCTCAGAGATTCAGTATAATGGTGAAGTTAGGTCATATCTCTGACATATGAACGAATGCTTAAAATGTGCCAAGGAAGAAAGAAACAAAGCTGAAGTTTTGAGGAGATAACTCCTCTTCTGCAGCCCTTTAACCTACTTGGAATAAGGAACATGTTGGGTGCCCACAACTGGTTGTAGACCATTTGTGAAGGACTGGAGGCTGAGGACAACCCTTTTATCAGGTAAAACAATTAAAGAATGACAACTTACATGGAATAAATTATTGCTAGTATTTCCCAGATGAGTTAAGTTAATAAAGTATCAACCTAATTAAAACATTTCCTACATCTTGTTTTTATTCCTGTATGTTTGAGACAGGTCTTCTGTGAACTGCATGTGGGAAATTTGCTTGGAAACACTTTCTTCTGTAATTATGTGCTGATTTGATTGTAATGGCATTGTTAAAATTTTGACTCATGAAAAGACTGAATTCTGACTTGAATGCCTCCCAATTCTGCACTTTTGGAACGTTTCAGGTATATTTCAGTTGTGTTTCCCTTTTTATTTTTTGCTACCTTTTGTGCTTTAAGATGACTTATTCTGTTCCTAATCACCCTTCTGATTTGTGTAGAGTTTCTAAATGGTAGTTAAACATTTCTGGCAGAATTTATAAATGAGATTTATATAAATTTATATACCTCTTTAATATAGAGGTATATAAATGAAAGTTGGAAGAGAGAATTTGTAGGGTTAAGGCGGTATCATCTCTTCTGCTATTAGCAAATGCATGTTTGCTCTGGAACAGCCATGTTTGGTTGCTAAGTCAGCAAAACCACATATCCTTATCACATGCAAAAAGACTGAGGTGATCTGTCAAATACTTGCTGTCTTTTGGTTTGTACTCAACAATTTTGAAATACTTGAAGGAAGGCTAGAGTTTTACTTTTAGTCTTTTCTTAAATGCAGACTTTTAGAATAAGGTGGACCTACCCTTTCTTATTCTTCTGAAATACGTATTATTGGATTCCTTTTCTTAGAAGGCAAATCTTTTATGCTCTTATTCAGAGATGAAGGGGCTGGTGTCCCACTTTTGTGTCTTTCCCCTGGGTCATATAACCTGCCCTGACAAACTTATCTTCCTCCCAACCAGCTAGTCCTTCCACAGCTTACTCACATTTTCTCTGATGGTTTAATTGCTATGCAAAGAAGGGAAAATGCACACAAATGTAGTAGCTGTACTGTTCTGTTCCCAAGTCTCTGCCTTGAGGTTTTTCTAAACCTTACTTCAATTCTCTAGATTGTTGTCTACATCAGGTTTTTAAAAGCTGTGAGGAAAAATATGATGGAACAGGATTTGACTGGATCCTAGACTTCTCTTAAAGAGGAAAGTCACCTTATTAGGTGAACCTGAGTGAGGTGACTAGCGCTAAGTCAACTTCAGTATGAACTTCTTTCCTCTCCATGAGAAGGAAAACAAATTGCAACCATAGGAAAAATTATGATATGAATATAAATTCTGCCAGTTTCAGAAAGATATTTCATCTTTAACAATGGATAGAAATAATTTTTTTTTCTCACAGATTCAACAAATATTGCTGCAAACTTTCACATTTTACTGGTATTTCATTTTCAGAATGCACCATTTCTTGTAGCCAACCTCTTAGACTATAGAAGAGAAGATGCAGGACAAGGAAGGTTGTGGTGCTGCAAGTTATCCCATTTGTATAGTAAATTCTTCTGCTTTCCTCTGGTGCTATAAGTGGGAAACAGGAAGTTAGGAAAGTAGACTGAATAGATGTTTGCTTGAAAATTGTTACACAGTGCCACACTGATATTTTTCTGACAGTTTTCTAGTGCTTTGAATTTTCTAGGAAAGTCTGCTAACTTCAAGAAAAGTATACAGATTTTTAAGGGGGAGTTGGGGGGAGATAAGTACACACACAGAGAAGTGGCTGTTCATTGAGAGTATTCTCTGAAGAACTTCAAGTTGTAGGTGGCTGGTGGCTGACACATCTTCAGTTGCTAATCTTTCCATATCAGGAATATTCTCTTGGGGAAGAAACCATGAAAACAAGGTATTTTTCAGTTAAACTTGTTAGCAAAGAATATCACTTGTATGTAATGTAGGGCATTTCTGTTCTTCTCTCTCATTGCTTTCTTTTTCATTTGTTTTCTTTAAATGAGAACAAGCTGTATCAAAGGCGTCTTACCTTTCAAAGGTAATCCCTTTGGAAATGAAGGAATGAGACGTGCTTTCTTGGGAGACAAAGGGTTTTTTCTGTCCTGTTTTCAAATGCAGTACGTTTTAATGAATAACATCAACATTTTACCTTTCAGCATTCGGCAAATACTGAGCTTCAACTTCTGTCCTCTGATTTCCAGCTGGTCTCAGGGTGAATAACTCACTTTTTTGTTTGCACACACTCAGTGTCCTGGTTTTAACTTAGTACAGAACTCATTCCATTTAGCAATTTTACTTTCCAGCTCAGTCTTTGCTAAGTGACGGCACTTTCTGAAGTTAACATCATGTTTTTGCAGACGGTATCTGCTTCTAGAAGTGGTAATGCTTGATGTTTACAGACACTACCAGGGACAGGAATGCAGAAAGGATCTTGCTTGTTCTCTCTCCTGTGCAGACCGAGGTCATTGATAAATCCTGTGTGCCATGCTGGGGGTGCAGTAAGTGAGAGACTGCAACTGCAGGGAGGAGTGGACAGGACAGGGGACCCTAAACTGACCAACAAGGTGTTCCATCCCATAGACGTCTTCTTTGATAAAAAGCTGAGGACCTGGCTCTCTCTTGCTCCTGTTCAATGGCCAATGTCTGAGGAGGAATCCATCCATTCTGCCTTTGACCCCAGTCCATGCATTCCTGAATCCAGTTCTGGAACCCAGCTTCTGCATGCTGTTCTCGTCTGTTGCTGAGTCCAGCCTGGGCCTTCCCCAGTGCCTGCCCACAGCATCAGTGGTGATGGTGACGTGATTGCTATCAGAGGGCTTGGGTTTGATATTGGTATTATACATATCTGTATAGATTTCATTTTATTTTTATTATTCTCAATAAAGCCGTTTTAGTTTTCTTTTCCGATACATCTGTCTCTCTCCCTTGGTCCATTTCTCTTTCCGTCTTTCAGAAGGGGGGAGAAGGAGGTGGAGGGGTGGGGATAGAGAACATGTCTCATTTGTCTAGTAGCCTGCCCAGCTCTAATCCTTGACACTCAGCTATAAAGACGTTTTCTGTATAGTTCTGAGAACAAAGAGATTGTCCTCTTTACTGCAAGTGGGGTTGCAAAACTCCTCAGGTTAAATCCATTGTCCTCACAGTTAACCACATTTTATGACTGTAGAAAGAAAAGTCATACCTTTGATGTCGTTAGCAGGGCAACGTAGATAAGAGCTTCAGCACTTTTCTAGACACATATTGGTAACAGCCTGAGCAGCCTTGTCACATTTTAAACTTTCTTACTAGTACTACTGTGTAGGAGTGCTAACGTAGTCTTCAGTTGTATTGATCAAGATGGATGGAACTTTTAGGCCAAATAAAAAAAAAAATTCCACAGCAACCCCATCTCAAAGAAATGATACATTTTTTACAAAACCAGCTTTCTAGAGAAATCTGTCCAACGTTCTCTCCAAAACTCAGAATGCCTCAAAACATGGATGCTGTAATTCAAAGTGGCACTTTGATGATTCATAGTTTCTAATCTGGGAATCTGTGAGTCATGCTCTGTCTTCAGTCTCCTCTGATGCAGCGAAGTATTCTCCTGAGCCTCACGTGTGGAGTTTCAGTGTGGAACCATCACTGAAAATAAAAACTTGCCATAGAATTTGGTTCTTGTAATAGAAAGGAAGAAGAAAAATTATGGAAGAACACCACTTTGAAAATGAATAGTTGCATTTTTAGATTGTTGCTTTGTTGATGATGTTAGCCTTTTGCAGGCTTACAGACTCTCTAAGGAAAAAATATTATAACAAAATTTACTTTAGTGATTAAAAAAACACCCAACAAAACCCCCAAACCTCACCTATAATTCTAGATCCCAGTCCAACCTTTTAGGTCTAACGTAATCAGTTCCACCTTTTCTCGCACATTCTTTCCCTTTCTTTCACCAGTGCACAAGCATTGGGAAAATTAATAAATGTAAAAGAAAATCAAGCCAACTAGGAGCTCAGCAATCAAATCCTTTGTGATCTGACGTGTCTGACATTTTCAAACAAAATTTTGCAGTCTTCAGGAGAGGTGAAAAAGTGGTTCATAACTCTCAGTTGGAGAATTTACATGCATTTCAACCAACTCTTCATTATGTGATCCATTTTCAGCATGGGTGCAGCGAGATCTCCATATTTTAAAAATGCAGATGCATATCTCTCAACAACTTTTTTGTTCTTTGGTGGCTCTCCTTTTAGCTTGCTGTCATAGGAAATCTAACTTAAAGGAAGATTTTCATGTTGTTTTAATCAAATATCTGGCAGATGGTGTAGATGATTGGTTTGATTTAAGATATGGGCAAGTAGCTTCTTAGAAGTTATGAATTACTCAGTTGTCCTCCATTAAAATAAGGAGCTCAGATGTGGTATTCATAGTCTTATCCAGCACTACATAAATGCAGCAAATTTTCTTGCCTTCGTTTGAATTTGATTGCACAGGTCTCCTACATGGTGTGACTTGATGCCACAAATGAGCTGATTTTATTAAATGTATCTTTATTTCTTAGAGTTAAGATAACTCAAGCTTTCAGCATACAGTCTTGAACACCTCATGTGTTCATATAGCTTCTTTCTTTTAATGTTTTCAGGGACCTTAATACATCTAGCATGCACAGCAATTTTTTTTCCTTCACCAGTTTCTTAAATATTACCCATTAAGCAGCAATTCTTGTTTGTTCTTAAGGTAATCAGCAATTAATCTATTGAAGGAATTTGATTTGTCATATGATGATGTTGGCTGGGTTAGTGTTTCATAACAGCAGTAACTTTCGTACAAATCAGACATAGCTCTTTCTTACCTTCTTGGTATATTAAACATAGTTCTATTTGTTATGGAATTCCATCTTTTCATCATTGTCAGGTTCTTTTAAAAAGAACAGATTCCATACTTCAACTTGAATAACAGCTATGGTGTAACAACAATTTTTCTGAATACTGCAAAGGCAAGTAGAGACTTTTTCTACCTGTTCCCTTTTTCCAAGTGATCTGGAGAAACTTTGCCTAAGTGCTCCTAGCTCTAAATTTCACAACAGAACAATATAAACTTTGACACTGTTGTTTACTTGCAGACAGCAGGCCTAAAAAGGATAAGTGTATAGGCAGGGATTGAACACCTCACAGAACTATGTACATGTTTTTAGGGCTAACTTGTAAACTGGCAAAGCAGGCATTTTTTCAGAACAAAAACTCACAAAATTGTCTGAAGAGGAATTTTGATGGCAGAGCAGCTTCGTACAGGACCTTTTGGTCCAAGAGACACTTAACGTTCATACTGAGTGAACTCCCTGCAGAGTGAAAGCCCTGCAGTTCCTTTTCCCTTTCTCTTCCTCCCTGACGTTAGGAAGATTCACTGCACCTGGACAGGTATCCTTACTGTGAGGAAGAAAATAACGGTGGTTTAGTCCGTGAAAGGTTTAAAAGCTCTCTCCAATGCTCTAATGAGAGTAGAGGGATAGGGCATAGTCGCACCCTGGGGCCAGATGTGTCATCATTGTTTTCTTCCTCTCCTGTGATGACAAAACTTGCCTTTCTCAACACTTTGTCTGTCTGGCTCCTGCAGTAACCTTTCCTTCTGGTATATAATGGTATTTGAAGAAGTCTTTGCTTGGTTTTTGCAGTGGAGCAGCAGGCTGTGTGCAGAGAGAAGGTGGGCTCCACTGAGAAGTACTTATTCCTACAGTGTGACATGGGAAATAATGAGGCCATAAAAGGCTTACGCAAGAGGAAAACCACTCTTGGCAAACTGGCTCTATGCGTGTGGTTTTTCTGTTGTGCAAAACCAATGCATAATGTTTTCTGTCAGGGATGTCTGTCTTTCATCAACTGAAGGATGTATTTCTGTATCTATCTCTTCACTTTCTGGTGGTGCCTCTCTCTCTCTCTCTCTTTCAGTTGACTTTTGCTTGTGTTTTTTTGCATTAGCTGGAAAGAAATCCTGACCAGTCTGTTGCCTACCTTCTATTATTCAGCCTAAAGGGTGTGGACACAGGTATTGTGCTTCTATATTTGTATTGGGTTTTGCTGAGGTGGAGGTAATTTGCCCCATAGCAGCTCCCATAGTGCTGTGTTTTGTACTGGTAGCTAGAAAGGTGTTGAAAACACACCAGTGTTTTGGCTACTGCTGAGGGGGGCTCACACAGCATCAAGGCTGTCAATCCAACATTTCCTCCCACACCAGTAGGCTGAGGGCGGCAAGATCTTGAGAGGGTACCTAGCCAGGACAGTTGACCCAAACTGACAGAAGGGATATTCCATACTATACAACATCTGCTTGTCAATAAAAGCTAGAAGAAAGGAGGTTAGGGGGCAGTCGTTATTATAACATTTTTCTTCTGGAGCAATTGCTGCATGTACTGAAGCCCTGCTTCTGGGGAAATGGCCGGACATCACCTGCTGATGGGAAGTAGAGAATAAATCTTTTGTTTTCCTTTGCTTCTGCATGTGGTCTTTGCTTTTCCTTTATTAAACTGCCTTTATCTTGAACCATGATGGTTTTTTCCATCTTTTCTCCCCCTAGTCCCTCCATCCTGCTGAGGCAGGTGAGTGAGTGAGTGAGTGAGTGGCTTGGTGGTCACCTGGCATCTAGCCAAGGTCAACCCACCACAATATTTTATGTCAGAATATGAGACTCAGAGTAACAGAAAACTCTGATGAGTCATTTTTGCTATTGTGACAAAATCAAGCAAAATAATTAAAATCCTTCTTTTTCTCAACATGGAAAGATCAGCCCCACAGCCTCGCTTGTTCTTAGGGAGGCTGGGCAGTGTCCCATGATTTTACGCGTTATCTTTCTGTGAATAGGACATCTGTTCTTAATTTTGAGATGTTCAGAAGATGGATGTCTCAGACGGGACTGCGTGTTCAGTAGAGCCTGGCATTTTAGGCTGTTTATGTGTCTGGTTTAGTGGACAACTATAAATAAATGCTAATTAACTTCCTCAGTCTTTCAGTAGGAAGATATTACTTTGAAATGTCTAAGAAGCGAAGAAAATATTTGTTCAAAATGACAAACGATGTCAGGATGAGTGCAGTCTTCTGCAAAGACCCTGTCACCCTCTACCCTTATAGAGTACTGCTGGCCTAGGATTCCACTGACAGAGGTACACAGAGCAAGCAAGATACAAGACACAGTGCTTCGAAGCAGCTTCTATATTATTGCCTACTACAGTGTTCTATATATAAACATGCTTACATTAGGTGCTTTCGTATATGAACATATCAATACGGATAGCATAAGCATGAAATATATTGTCGGTGGGAGTGGAAGGAAAGGGATTTGTTTGCAGATATAGTTGCTGACAGATGTATTGCATTGTGATCTCCAACTTACTCAAACACAGTGTCAGGAGCGATTTTGATTATATGGTTGGAAGGAGCCACTTCATGTGGCTGCCTTGGGTAGCAAAATTCAAAATGCCCTGGTCCATGTCATCAAAATGATAAAATAAATTCCTTTTCACAGAATATTTTTATTAGCTTTGTGATATTCACAATCAGTGTCTCAGCAGTCTCCATGACAGGAACATAAATAATTGTTCTACTTGTATGAAGCTCTTAGAGTCTTGGACTACCTTTGAGTGACAAGTTTTCCGTGGACATTAGTTGCATGTTTTTCTTTGAAAGGTCTCAAGTTAGCATGTCATTTCTGCAAGTGTAGAGTGAGAATTCTAGGAAAGTGACTGCTGGTCATTGCCAAGTGGTTACTGCTGTCTACACAAGTCAATAGTGTTTTATTGAGTTAAAAGGGAACACCATTAAGATGAAGACATTCCTGGAAAGAGACAGCAAATGAAAGATTAAGGAACGTGTGGTCTTACTGGTCAATGCGGCAGTAGACATAGTGACAACACTGAAAAGGCTGAGATACTAATGTCACTGTCATGGATTCTGGTGATGTAACATCACTGTCTTCCATGTATTCCAAGTCTCTGAGCCTAGCCTCAGCCCAATGGGATGCTTTCAAGGGTGCTGAGAAGATGGCTGGCGTCATTGCAAGGCTGCTTTCTGTCATTTTTGAAAGGTGCTGGCATTGGAGAGTTTCCTTGTTGCTGAAAGTAAGTAAAACTCACGTTCATCTTGAAAAAAAGCATCCTGCAGGAGCCGCATTCAGACACACAAAGGACAAGGTGACTGGGAACATTCAGCACAAGTTTACCAGCAAAGGCAAATTGTAGCTGACTGCGCCGATTGCCTTGTTGGGATGAGATAATCTGGTGTGTGGGCAAGGGGAAAAGTGCTTTTTGTTTACCTTCGCTTCAGCATAGTTCTTGACATGCTTTCCCATTTCATCCTTATAGCTAAATTGCTGAGATATGGACTATTTAAGTGGATGAATAGGTGCCTGGAAAATTGGGAGGCCCATTGGGCTCAAGAAGTTTTATCAATAGGACAAACTTCAACTGGCAGTTGGTTTCTAGTGGTATCTCCCAGACACGTACTAATGACTGCTAAATGGGATCAAGCCCATTTATCATTTTCATTAATGAACTGGACCATGACATAAAATGCCTAGTTAGCAAGTCTGTGGATAACCCTAAAATGAGGGTAGCGTTCAATATACTGGAGGACAAGGCTATCTTCTCATGATAGAACCAAGTTTCTGGTTATATCCATTGCTGTCATAAGAGAAGGATCGGAATACATAGAACATGACATCAGGACAATGTATCCCAGTCTGTCTGTCCAAGAAAAAGTAAGGCAGCACCAAGTTACATGTGTAGAGGGTTTTTCTCCTGTATTTTCAGAAGACTAGAAGATTTTACTGACTCTGTAAAGACTTCAGATTAGGAATTTATGTTTTCTCAGAAACTTTATAATGAAGTTGAGTTATGATTCTCCTAAGTCTCAAAGAGAAATTGACAACACTTCCAAAGTCAATAGGAATGCTAGATATAAGATAGTTTGGAGTAGGTTAATCAGGGTAAATAGGGAAAGGAAGAGAGGAAGCATAGTGTGAGCATGAAAATGTGAATTGTAAACAGGCTTATCCAATAGAGGTTTACTCTGACTCCAGACCATACTATGTATCTTAAATGTAAGGCAGGAAAGAGCAATTTGTTGTTGTTGTTGTCTGTGCCCTGATTCAGTTAGAGAGATAGCCTACCCTCTTCAGGTATATGCCATGGGGAACCCTCTGAGGCTGCAGCAGAAACACTTCCTTTTTTTTTTTTTCTTACTAGCATTTTCTCTCTTCTTGTCTTCCTACCTGCCACTCTGATTGTCAAGATAACTTTTTACAGTATTACTGTCAATATGTCATTAAAAGAGCAAATAATATTTTTGATAGAAACACGGAATATTTTAAGGCAAAATTTACCTTCTGTTTGGTGCTCCTGGAGAATAATTTGCTGGAATATCATTGAACAAAGACATTCTATCTGATTATAATTACTCTGAAAGCAACATGCTTGAGGGAGGCTCTGGGGGAATCTGAAAGATGTACAGTACATGGATATGTTGGAAATCACAGGAAAATGTAGTTTTGGCCACCAATTAATCCAGACTAATTGATTATGCTTTAGTTGACCTTGATTATCCATTAGAGAGTGCCAAATGGAAAGTCAGTATGAATGACAATGTAAAAGTGCATGTTAGAGTAAGTCAGGTACATTAGTGACATCTGTTGAGAGTTCAAAATGCTGCTCTAGAAAAGTGTCTAGGATTTTAATGCTTTCCTCTCTGATAACCTTTTTGAATTGTGTGCTAACCTCATGATGACAGTGTCTCTGGCAGGGATACAAACCACAACTTAAAAGGCAATTAGAGTCAGTATGTATTTTTCTCTAAATAATTCTTTTGAACCTATGGGTGTGCTTTTTGAAGAGAATATGTACCCCATAGTGCATAATAGTATTTCCACAGTATATTGAAGTTCTGGTTGATGACTCTTCCCAGACACATGCCCATTAGTACCAAATCAAATGTGAACTGATCTTTTCAACTTGGTTTTGTTGATCATCTGTGAATTCTCCTACCAGCAAGTGGTCTAAGAATCAATACACAAAAGAAGGAGAATTTTGGGGTGTAATAGACTCCAGGCAGAAGTTTAACTTACTACAGGAGTATTGTTTCTCCCAAGTTCACAACTCTGGAAAGAGGAAGGAAGTTGTTGATGAAGATGTTAAACTAAAGTATATTAGGTCATACAAATAACAGCAAGAAGAAAAGCTGTTTTCCAAACAGCTGACAATCAATCTACCAGTTCTCCTCACAATCTGGAATTATTTTGTTCGGGTAGTTAGCCAAATCTGTAGCGTTTACTCCTGAAAGATATATAGAATCAGTACAGAGGAAGACCAGAAACCTAAACTTTGCCGATCGTACCTTTGGCCACATGTTGAGATACTGAAAAGTACTCATGTTGCAAGGAAGATGATCGTAACAGCGTAACTAAGTTGTGCATCTCTTGAACAGTTATAAATAAAGTGTGCCTCTCTATCTCATATTTGCAAAAAGTTGGTATTATTTAAATGCGTAATTATGTGCACATTAGTAGTTTTACGCAGAAGTTAGCTGATGTTTTCACATCCTCCGGGAATTTTGCCCAAAGCTGTATTTCATCCTGAGCATACTGGGACCTAAGGTGACAGTGACTTTCTTATATACTTGTAGTATATTAATACTGTAAAACCTAGATAAATATCTGTTTCTATAATAGAAGTGCCCAAAACTCTCATTTGTAAGAAGAGGTGATTGGGGTGGAGAGGATCATAAGTAGTAAAAAAAAAAAAAAAAAACTGAACTCTCTCAAAAAAGTAATTTTCCTTTCTTAGGGAAAAAAAAAAAGAAAATTTAAAAATGTTATATACCTCATCTTTGAGAAAAATTTCAGCAGTGGCTTTAAATTCATAGTATCTTCCTTGCTTTGACTTGCAGTTCATTAGTCCACTACAGCTACTGTGTCTAAAAGTGCTTTCATAGCATAATAATTTTGAAGTAACATTTGTATTTACAATGACTTGTGTTAAAATAACTCAAAGATTTCGAACTTCTAATGGTCCAGTAAAGCATAACATTGAACTGTTGATCAGTTGGGTTTTGTCTATGAAATGTGAAAATAATAAAGTAATGAGCAGTTAGGTTATTTTTAAATTATCTCAAATATTTGTTTAAAACAAATGACATAGTTAATTTGCTGATGATTGTGTTATAAGTAGATTCAACAGTTCAATATATTGTTTACATGGAAATGCCATTTCAATTATTTTAATGGTTAAATTCACAGTCAAGTAACAGGAGAATACTGTTTTTTCAAGAGGTTTGTACAAGATGTTTAAGATCTGTGTACAAGGAATAAAATAAAGGCTTAGAGGCTGGTTCCTCTTGCTTCAAATGTCTTTTCTAATGATAGTCAATACACAGATATCCTTCTGTCTGCATCCTGGCGACAATGCCTGATACAACTAGTCAGGAAAACTCCAGCAAGCTTTACACAGGAAACATGTATCTAATTTGCTAGTGCAGCAAACCTACACATTGTTAGAGTCCACTTTTAAAGCATCATGGATAATTGATTGAGGTGGATTCCTAGTGCATGGTACACATCCAAATGAACGATTTATTCTTCCTTCTAGAGTTTTTCTGTCTATTAGAAGAGAAAAAGACTAATCAGCAAGTACTTTAGCAATATGAACACATACCCTAACCCCACACTCCACAAACAAGCAAAACCACCAAAACAGGCAAGTTATAGTGGTAGCTACTCGTTCATCAAAATGTACAAATCAGATTAAAAAGAGGATTCATGTCCTTGAATTTAACTCTAATCTCTTTTACATTCTTTAGATAAATAATAAATACCCTGCAATACCTTCATAAATCGATTAGGTAAATTACTCAACTGTTAGCTGTTTTATGATTGAATGGCTCATTCTCTTTCAAAGTATTTTTATTATTATTATTATTTGTGGCTAGTAATATAAATAGAAATGTGTGTTTGATGTGCAAAGAGGCTTAGATAATAAATATTTGTGTTCATTATGGTATGTTTATGTTAACATAAATTGAACATAAGAATTGCATTAAAATATTACCACCATATCTGCTGTTACCATTGATGTTAAAGAAGCAATTAGCTTTTTTTAAATTGCACAAAAATAATACTTATAGCAAGATTATTCTGCTCTACTTATTCTTGGAATATAAATGTATCAGAAGTAATGTTGGACTGGTAAAATAAGAGTGAATATTTGTCTCTTAGAAAAACTCACTTTTCCTCAGGAAACGAAACTATAATCGTGTTCTCAGTCAAAAATTATTCTTTTTTTCTTTGTCATGCAATGTATGCATTACTTTAAATATAGTTTTAAAGTCAAGAAGGAAAACTGTTCTAAGAGATGCTGTTTCTAAAAATGTCTAGCTTCTTTTTTAGAAAAACCAAAATCTACCTATAAAATGGTAAATACTGTGATACATTTTACTGTAATTGCTACTTCAAAGTGCATAAGGAAGATATTTGTGACATAAAGTATGGTACTGAAACTGACTTTTGCCTTCCTTTATGTCTAAAAATCACTTTAGTTATTGAAACGTGATGCATAGGATTTTTTTTTGTCTGCTAAACTTTTGATCTTAGTAATGAACACTAATTTTTACTTATATGTGTATACATATGCATGTGTATGTATGTACATATATATAAGTACATGGATATCTTGTTGATATTTTCCACCTTGAATGTAGTCAAAGAGTAAAGCCTCAATACCTTCAGTTTCTGAGGTCTTACTCCCTGTAGTACACAACCTCTTAACTTGAAAAAAATTACCACAGTTGCTGTTAGTATTCCTTTTTGTGTGACCGCATGTGATCGTGGTTTGGTTCAGAGGGGTTTGTGTGCTGTCTCAAGATAAGGATAATCTGATAAGCTTTCCAGCTGTTCTGGTACAAATTATTTGTGCAAAATGCTTTCATTTTGCCTTCTGTAACAAGTAGATCCTCTTTCCACTGCAATCCACTTAACTTATTGTAGAGAAACTTAAAAGGTAACTTGATTGTGTTTTGCAAGTACCTACACAGGAAGAATGCTTCTAAAGATAGAGGGCTCTTTACCACACTCTTTTTTTTCCTGTTAATTTCCAGTACTGAAGCTAGACAAACTGAAAGGGAAAATAAGGAGCAACTTGTATTGGTTTGTCTTTTTGTTGTTGTTGTTGTTTTTAAGCCAGGGCGATTCATGGTTGGAGTCATTTATCAAGTGAGGTCTTGCACTCTTCATATTGTGCAAACTTTATAAGACGGTTGGATAGCTTCAAAAAGGTGTATTATAATTTTAACCACAAGGTTACAGGTTTGATGTCTGAGTGAGGTTCAATAGAAGGAGGTCAAACTACTGTTTCTCAGTTGCTGCTTCTAGCCTACAAATATTAATCTTTCTTTCAAATTGCTCTTGACAGATACTGTCATGAGCTTTTCCACACACTTAAGTCCTGAGGCAAAACCCACATAAGACTTTCTGACATCAATGGGCTTTGGATCTAATTCATAGACAGCTGGTTTCTTTTGGAAAATATTGAGTGAAGCGTAAGTGAAAAGTTTTATACAAGTATTAGTGCAGCAACCAAAATATATTTATAGAAGTGGCATTTTGAAGATGAGAGAATTGAAGGGACAAAATGCATACTGGAGGAAATTAATAAAATTGTCTTTACCTTATTCTGTAATCTCTCAAATTCAGCATGCAGGGTAGTTTTTTCTTCTAATCATTAAAAATCTTCTCTTTAATATGATGTAGAACAAACACATCCTTTTTTCTTGACTGCCGGACCTTCACTGGAATAATTGTGCTGTGTTTGGCATGACTGGACAAGTGTACTATTCACTGGATAAAAATTTGACTGAATGGCCAGGCCCAAAGAGAGATGGTGAATGGAGTTCAATCCAGTTGGTGGCCGGTCACCAGTTGTGTTCCCCAGGGCTCAGTGTTGGGGCCTGTCCTCTTTAAGATCTTTATCAATGATCTGGATGAGGGGATCGAGTGCACCCTCAGTAAGTTTGGAGATGACACCAAATTGGGTGGCTTGAAGTCAGGAGACAATACAGAGGAACCTGGATTGTTGGGCTGAGGCCAGTAGTATGAGATTCAATAAGGTCAAGGCTAGGTCCTGCACTTGGGTCACAACAACCCCCTGCAATGCTACAGGCTTGGGGAACTGTGGCTGAAAAGCTGCCCAGTGGAAAAGGACCTGGGACACTTGATTGAATATGAGCCAGCAGTGTGCTCAGGTGACCAAGAAGGTCAACAGCATCCTGGCTTGTATCACAAAAAATTTGACCAGCAGGAGTGCGGAAGTGATTGTCCCCCTGTACTCTGCACTGGTGAGGCCACACCTTGAAAACTGCATCCAGTTTCGGGCTCCTCACTACAAGAAGACATTGAGGGGCTGGAGCAAGTTCAGAGTAGGAAAACAAAACTGGTAAAGGGTCTAGAGAACAAGTCTTATGAGGAGCATCTGAGGGAACTGGAGTTGTTTAGCCTGGAGAAAATGAGACTCAAGGGAGAAGTCATCACTCTACAACTACATGAAAGGAGGTTGTAGAGAGGTTGGGGTTGGTCTCTTCTCCCATGTAACAAGGGATTGGAGAAGAGGAAATGGTCTCAGGTTGCACAAGGGAGATTTGGCTTGGGTATTAGGAAAAATTTCTTTACAGAGAGGGTTGTGAACAGGCTGCCCAGGGAGGTGGTGGAGTCCCCATCCCTGGAAGTGCTTAATAGACGTGTAGATGTAGTGCTGAGGGACACGGTTTAGAGATCCTGCCGGTGCCGAATAAATGGTTGGACTCAAGATCTTAAAGGTCTCTTCTAACCAAGAAATTTCTGTGATTCTCTGTTACCTTACGCAGTAGTGCTGAATATTTTTAATACTAGTTGGTGCAATCTGCCAGTGAAGGTCAACATGACTGTTATAACCAAATTAGGACTTATTTTGTAGAATTGCAGATCTTTTGGGAAGGATGAATTTCACTTTGTTAAAAAAATTATATAACCAAAAAATTAAGTAGTTATCATGTGAACATCCAGCCTATTTTGTGTACAGTGGCACTGAGTGTCAAGAGCACTTTGAAAGCAGATATGAAGTTTCTGACTATAGTATTAAAGGATATAATTTTGTTCTCCAAGCCGTAGAACTGAAGTTTTGTGGCCCTGGTAAGAATAGTAGTGAATTTAAATAATGTACTGAAAAGCAATGAGATGGTAATTCATGTTTGGCATCATTAACCTGAGTTTAGTTTGTATAATCACTACAGACTATATGAAAGTAAGTGGAAAGAAAAGACAAAGTTTCTGCAGCAGATCACGAACTTTTGAATCCCTGAATAACCATACACATTGTTTCATTTACATACTTGAGGCTAAATTGACTTCCATCTTTTTAACTTTTGATAAAGTTGAGTCAAAACTCTTGTGAGTTTTATTTTTCTCTTCTACCTTCAAGAGATAATTTCTCCCTTCTTGCTCATCTGCTCAACAACTGTCACATTAAACTTCACTGTTTTTGCTACAGGTGCTAGTCTTGAAGCTCAGCCTGTCTTTGTCTTTCCTCATGTCTCCTTGTATTCACTGAATGTTTTTTGAGAAAGTTTGTCTGTTACACTTCTTTTTTGCATTTTCTTATGCCACATCTCTTGAGAATCCCACCATGTGTGCGATTCATCTGACCAATGCACTTCTCTGGAAGGTAGACACTTAGGTGTGAGCCGGTATGTTATGTTCATAGCAGACAGGCTGAAGTAAATACATCAATGGTACCATTCACGTGATTCCAAAGAGGATTCAGAGCTTTTGTGATCTGATCATGAACACTAGGTTTCTGGTGCCCTGAGCTTTCTGATCTGCAAAATTCATATTACACAGGCCTGTGCCAAGGCTGGTGAAATCAGCCTTGTAACACTAATAGCTGTTCCTGTGTCTTATGATACTAGGAATGTTCCTATGCACCTTCATTCTCTGAAGAAAATAAGTTTTGCATAGGAAAGCACTCAAGTCAGTGAAAGCAGAAGTCCATTACATGGGACCTATTTTTCTGTAATATTGATAAATTACAGTAGCTTGCTTGATTACATGCTTTACATACTCTGCTGAAAGAAACTCTAAGCTAATTCTCACATACAAAATTCTTGCTGAGCTTTGTTAGTAGTCCTGAAAGAAGATGTACATCAGTCCTATTTGTAAATGCATTTCTTTTAGTCGTGTTTTCAACATGGACCTAGATGGCTTCTTCAGACTTGGGAGGGAAGGAATTCACCACTTCATCTAATGTTCTTGATGAGACTGTAATTCTTTTGCTCATACTGTCTTCTGCTGTATGTAACTTTAATTTTAGAAAACTAATCAAGAAAAACAATCCATCCTTGACTAACTCTTCCAACAGCAGCTATTTTTACTGCAAAAGCAGGAAGATTCTCTCCCCATGTGACCTCTCTCCTCATGTTTCTTTTAAAAACAACAAAAAACCATATAGGCAAATCACCCTAGTCCCACTGTGAAATGATGTTATCTTGCCCACTTGTTATCACTTGAGGTTTTCCACTGATTTCACAGCTGCACTCCTTGCATATCCTCCCTGCATGATACCTTAAGGTCAGGTCTAATTTATTTATTTAAATGTTGTGCACAGGGATAAGTTACGACTTTTTGATACAAAGCATCTCATTTTCCAGGACGCCCCACAGATACTAGCAATTATGCTGGAATACAAAAGGTTTTCATCCAAGCAAATAATTTGTTTTCCTGTAAAGAACACAAGATCTCACCTCTGAAAAGGGATATTTTTTTTGTTGTCGTCGTCGTTTCTCTCATAACTGTGAATGACCTGTGAGACCCATCTGGTCTTTCTACAAATGAGAGAAAGAAAACGCTTCAAGGGTAGAAAATTATTTATTCTACGAGAAAACAATTTTAAATTAGAAAAGGAAAGTGCTCGACTTTCTAACACCGCGTGTGACTGATTTGAATCTCTTGCAGCTTGTATTAATACAAACTCTTAAAATGTTATATTCCATAATAACTGTGTGGAAAGTATAAAACCCTTTCTCACCAGTAAGCAATTGCATATGGTCTGAAAATTAATCCCTCACTATCAGAATGCATAAATAGAAAGCCAGATTTGTTAGTAGGCTCCAGCTGCTTTGTGCTTCTCAGACAGTGCAAAATAACCATAGACCTAGCTTAAATGTTCAACTAAAATGGGTTTACAGCTGCTTTCCATTACCAAAGCACTGGAAAGTAACAGGAGGGGGCTTGTGAATCTGGCCCATTCTGCAACTTCATGCCACAGCCAGCATTGTACAACAATACTAATAACCTAGCCAGGATGCTTCAGTACTTTCCAAATCCTAACTGCTCAGATACTTTTGTGAATGAGAACCTATGAATATACAGATGTTAGGTGGAAGAATAAAAAGGAGTTTCATAGTATTAAGTGTCTAATATATTTACAACTTTCCACATAGCGGAATTGTGTGTCTTGGGGAAATTTATAGGAATAAAATAATATAGTTCAGATAATGGTCAAGTTCTAGCATGAGTATTCACAACTATATTGGATTCTGGGAATTGGCAAGTTTTGTTCATGTTTTGTCATTGCTGACTTATTCTGATCTGGTTTATGTGTTTTGAAATTGATTCAGAATTTACAAGGTCAGGTACTAGCTTATATTTCTGTAATGATATTTTTTTCTCTTTCATAGCATACTATATATGTCTCTGGTACTTGTAATTCTGTTCTAAGACTGAAAAAGCTCTGACTTTGTGGTCCATTTTTCTGCAATCCCAATATTCAGTTACATATCAAAAATAAGGAAAGAAATCCCAATTGTTCGTGTGAACCATCTACAAAGAATGGTAGAAAAAATCTTGACAGATAGACCATTATTTTTCCCTAGCAGGCAGAAACTACTCTTGGATTCCTTTCCGAACCTTCCACAGTAACCACTGATGTAGAGGTTATGTTGAGGTAGAGGATATCACCTAAGGCAATGTAAATTTGTGTAAGAGTCAGGGGTATTTAAACTAAAATCATTCCAAGCTGTGATGCTGATGTACCATCAGTCAGGAAATGCTGTATGACAACTGCCCAACTACGAAGTTGCAGGAAGTCTAGTGCAGATAGTTTGTATCAAGGTCTTCAGTTCAATACCTGGATCTGCATTTCCTACTCCCTATCCTACACATCCTGTATGCAGCCTAATCCTACATACAGTTTAGGCTGCCTGTGTTCAAGGTCTGTTCTTCTATGATGCTGTATAAACCTTGGACCAGACTTTTGTGAAAAACAGCTAAATTAAGAATTGAGAGAAGCCTTGTCTGGGGACCCCACACATTGTTTTAGGAGCTACGATCACGGACCACCATCAAGAGCCTGAGACATGTTGCAGTTATGCTTGTACCAAGTTTTCCTGTTCTTGATATTCCCTTGCTGACTTGACTTCCTGGATAGGCTTGCCCAGGACCTGCAGCAGCATGTGGCAATGGTGGGCTGTGGCTGGCCCTGGTTATCAGCTCTAGTCCAGCCTGGATTGCCTCGCTGGGAATTTCAGAATGGGGTCTGGTCAGGGAATGAGGGCATCATGCTGCCCTACCACCTCCTCTGCCACCGTCTCTGGCCTAGGCTTCATGACCACAGCCCCTCCCACCACTGCTCATTGATGTCCACAAGGATGTGGAAGGAACATTATGAAAAATGTTATGTTGGTTGGACTATTCACTAGAAGTCAAAAAAGGTAGAACTGAAAAAATATGGTTGATATATATGGCGGTTGGAGCAGCTGACAACCACAGGCCTGTAGCATCTTTTGTTGTGAGCATAAGATTACAGCATCATTATTCTGGTTTTGACAGCTGGTCTGACATGGCATTAACTAATAGACTACACAACAATGACATGGTTTTGATTTTGCCAACTTGAAGATCTTCAGTATGTTGCACACTAATACAGTTGACACAAACTGTTCTTCTGTATATTTTTCCACAATAGCCTATTATGTTTAATGAATAACTGTTGATGAACCTATGGATATTTTTGCATGACTGGGTGCAGCTTTTGGTGAAAGAGAATTAAACTAAAATGCAATACCTTGTGTTCACCTCAGTCTGAGACATATGCAGTTTCCACAGTTCAGCTGATGCAGGGAACCTTGAAAATCTGTCATGCCATGAGATAAATCAAAGCCTCTAGGAAACAATGAATTCCAGAGCTACTGATAAAGGTACTTTGTGCCTAAACATCTGTATACATTCCAAATCCTCCTTAAATGACAATCTAAGGCTGCTATGAATATTTATAACACGCCCGATTACTTGGAAGAGAGCTTAATTTCAAGTGCACAAAAAATACATATATTAAATGTAGTCACGTAGTCTTCTTCATCAGTAGCTCTTTCCTATATATTTTATTGTAGATACTGAGGAGAAAGAATTATAAATTTGCTCAGGGCAAGCTTGTACAATACATATTTTTAACTCTGTTGTGGATAATAGTTTGTTACATATGTGTAGTAGGAGATCCATTATCTATCATCCTTGTGCAAATTTTTATTCTCAAAATTTAGGTGACCACAATAAATGATTTTTTTTTTCTTTTTTTTGTCATTGGTTAGAGAGCCTGTAACTCAAGGAGCTATTTTTCAGCAAGGGGGAGTAAGATACCCGAATTGCTTAGACTATACTGCCATTTTTCATTTATTAATTTCTCTGAGTAAGTACATACTAAATTCTTTAGCATAGCATTAATTGTTAGACATTTTATGTAAGAGTAACTGGGGGGATTTTAGGGCTTACAGCATCCAGACCAGTGGTCATTTTTGTTCTTAAATTCTACAAAATTAAAAATTGTATTTTCCAAGAAGATTTAATTTATCAATAAATCAGTCGAAGAGTTCCAGTAGCCATGCAATAGCTAATCCACAACAGTAGGGCTAGAACCAGAACAGCCTTCACAGGCTTTTTCTTTTTTCTTCTTTCTTTTTTTTTTTTTTTTTTTTTTTTTTTTTTTTTTTTTTTTTTCTGCACCCGTAATGCTTGCTGATGCTTCCAATTAAGACAACTGCATCCTGTATGTATCTCTTGACCAACTCTTTGACCTCTGCTTCAAAAGCAGCCTGCCTGGATAGAGAATTCATGCCTAAGTCATCATTTTAATCAGGATAATGCATTGTAAAGAATTAATAACTTCACCATTTCTCTGGTACTGTTCAACTTTTACTGATATTTGAGGTTACTGGAAAAAAAAAGAAATTCCTCTTTAGGGAAAAATGCTTATTTTTACTCACCTCCTTTGAGACAAAACTTGCATATTTTGTAATCTACCAGTTCCTTCAAGATGTGTTATTTTTTTTGCCCTGGGGGCTTGATTCTGGAATCATGTACATCAATTTTAAACAGAAGTACATTCAGCAAAATAATGTGTTATTCCACCAGTAAATCAGGTTAACATAAAAATCTCAATAAGTCTGTATTTCACGCAGTGCTTAGGTTTCACATTTCTTTCATTAGCACTCCCCTTTCCTTTTCTGGAGAGACCTGCTTTTGATTTACAGTAGTAACCTTCTGTCCCATGCTGAGTTACCCTTTGAGCTATTACTTTTTCATTTTCAGCCTTGGGCCAGCTGTTTGTAACCTTTTTGTCTTGCATCAGTGGTATTCAGCCTCTTGTAGTTTACAGCAATCATGTAGCAATGACCTTATAAACTTTCCGTACCTTTCTCCTCCTTGAGTGTTCAAATTCTCATCTAGCATGGCAGTGTATTGTTCAGATACTTGCTTGGCTCTGTTTTCAACAAGCACAAGTTCTGCTTCAGCAGTCTCTGGCCTCTTTTACTTTGGTTTCTAAACCAACATTACTGAGGTAGCTCTCTCAAACAATTTGTTTGCAGTCTATTCTTATGTTACTTCTGTACTGAAATGTTAGAAATTTCATGGGAAACTGTCACCAGTGTTCAAGGAGATTTTTACCCTCTCTTTGTTTTGGGCCTTCTGTGGTCTTTTTCAAGTAGGGGAAAGTAAAAGATTTTAACATAAAAAGAAAAAATAAGTAAATAAATTGTCTTATATTAAAGTCAGTCCAGAAGCAAGTAGCAACAAACTGGCTCTGTCTTCATCCATGCTTGTTTCATACATATTCTCTTCCACAACTTTTGCTATCACTATGTTTAATTTCAGATCGTATCTGGTGCAGGTGTCTTTTTTTCTAATTGATGAACAGCATATAAGGCTGGAAGGTGATAACAGGATGCAGACACCCCCTTGGCTTTACCACTTACATCTAGAGCTCTGTGATAAAGGACAACAATAAAAGAAAAAGAGTAAGGCAATGAGTTCTTTTAGCATAGATGTAACATAAACCATTCCTCTTTAAAATTAGTTCAAAGTTTTTAATTTTATATCTGTAAAATTATAAAACAAATCATATTAGATGCTTTATAAAGGGTAAAAAAATCCTTGGAGATTCCCTTTGTCTTATAAATTTACTTTGAAGTTATTTGTTGCTATTGAAATTAATGTGTTTTCCTTCTGTTTCTGTTGGATTTTTGAAAGCAGATGTAATCACAGATCTTAGAATTTTACATTTATTCTAAAATTCTAGAACTATGGAGAAGCTTTCAAATAAATTTATTGTGCAGATTTCAGAATGTTATCTCATTAAAGTATCTACAGTGTATTAGTCATAAAGGTAACCTACAGCTTTAGTAATCCATTATTTCCATCTGAATTTAAATTTTCAGATTATTATTCTCAGTTGCTGATTTTATGAATAATTTTAAAAATTTTTAGCAGAATGTTGTTCATCAGATGCAAAACAGCTTGATTACAATTCTAGGTAAATAGATTAAAATAGATATCTTCATCATCCTCCCTGTGTACTAAAGTTTTTACTGCAATACACTTAAGGTTAGTTAGTTTTTCTTGTACGACATTCTGAGTTACATTTCCTGATTTATTTTTCCTTAGTTTTCATTCTTTGGAAAAGACCCTTTTGCATACTTATTGCCTGGTTTATGGGCTTTTTCAGTAAAAAAAAAAAAAAGGCTACATTAAATACATCTAGTCATATTCAAACATTTGGATTTAAATGATTTAAGTGTTTAAATATTTCTAGTATGGAGGACTAAATCAGCAACATCCCCGGACCTGACTTTCAGGATAGAGTGAAATGTGTACGGAGGAAATCAACAGCCTGTGGCAGAAGGCTGGCAGTAGTTCCTGATTAAGGTGTGGTTTTTCAGACAAAGCTTCAAGAGTGGGGTCTAGGCTGACTCTCCATGGGACAACTCTACTTGGGTTGGTAGATTCCATTGGTCTTGCCTGACATGCAATGCTATGCCAATCCTCCCTGACACACAGCGAGATCCACAAAGCTCTTGAACATCAACGGAGGCTCTGTGAGGTCCCGCAAGATGCTTCAAGCATCTGGCAGCAAGCCTCAGGAGAGGCAGAGGGAGGAACAGCCTGCAACCTCGTTCCTGCCATGCCTGCAGTATATATTACATCAGGGAGAGAAGGAGGAGGTGTAAAGGTGAGCAGGGGAGCAGCTCCAGGCACAGGGGAAAGCTGGCCACCTGAGCACTGCCTAGTGGGAGAGCCTGCCATTTTGTTGGCTTCAGTTTGTTTTTCGTTTTCTCTTTTTTTTCTTTCTTTTTTTCTTTTGAGTTCTAGGACAACTCATAGAAGCCAACTCATCATGACATGCTGAACTGTCCTAAACTCATTTCTGCTCATGTATAAATGGTGGAATTTGGCAACGTTAAAAAAATGCAACAGTAAAACATTAAAAACCATTTTATTAAACTAACTGATAATTGAGAGCTATGGCACACAAGTATTCTATGGGGCTTCTATTGCTGTAATCAGACACAATCTTTGAAATAAACCTATCTGTTTTGCAGTGTTTCTTCAGTTTGACAGAAGAATGTGGCCTGAAATGAGCTGGTCATAACTGGTGTCTCTGCCCTTCTGCAGCTTTTGGAGCCCAGTGATGAAATTCCAAATGGCCAGGTGACACATTCCAAGTTTGGCTCAGAGGTGATGATGAGCATCTTCAGAATGCTAGTGCAATCCTTCGCACTCTGTTTTCTGTTGAACAGATTTCATGTGGATGGTGGAAACAGAGGAACTTGTCTACCATGTCCTTTTTCACCTGGACGACTGAGGTAGCAGTCCTTGAATCGTTTGAAAAGATGATAAATCTCTTCAGGCATTTATTTTTCTAGAGTAGCAACACACTTCCCTAAGTCTGGGACAGGACCAAATGGTATGGCCACAACCATTTTGACCTTAAGGGTGAACTCTATGTTCATGTTGAATTCCCGAACAGCGCATTTCAATGTCAAATGCTTCCGTATATTCTGACCTAGGTGGAAGAAGCAGCCTTTTAGAGCTGCTCCTTTATGGCATTCATGACAGCCATTTCATAGTCTCAGTGAGTGGATTGCAGCCTTTTATTAGGCACCAGTGTTTTAATAAAACCAAGCAACTGCTTGTACGTGATGCGTTGTAGTCTGGCAGAAAGGCATACAGCATTGGATACATGAATCACACAGATCTAGGCAAAGAGTTTGGAGGCTATTGCAGATATGCCGTCCACATACCAGGTGTTGTGTGTTTGCAGAATTTGCAGCCAAATTGTTCTGCCAAATAGAATCCTTCTGCATTCCTCTCCAATATCACCAACCAAGAATGACTCATGCACACCTGGTGATGGTGAATAGGTTTTATATTATTCAGGTAATACAAAATCATCTAGGCTCACTGGGTCCGAAGGTGCTGTGTTTAATTGACTTTGACTTATAATTTTTTCAAAAACTTCTCTTCTCAGAATTACAGTGTGAACTGCTGAGGTCAAGTTGGACATGCACAAATGAATAACTTCAGTTCTACCCTCCACCATTTCTTCAGCTCACCATTTTATTACCATCACAAATCTTGCCACTTCAACATTTGCTGCCAGAGAAAAGTGGGAATATGGATTGATGATCTTGATCACCTCTCCATTCCTGGTGTGAATTGCATCCTTGCATCATCCAGCCTGTTCACAGGAACATCACCTTCACTGAGTCTATTGAATACATAATGGTATCCATCACAAGCAAACTTCTTCCTTCCTCTGTCTTCAAACTGTCACAGCCATCTCACAAGTAGAAGTCAAGCAATATGATTTTTGCAAGGAAACTGTGCATATATAAGGGAGTTAAAGTGTGAGAAATAATGAGTCACACAACTTGTAACACATGCTAGCCAATTAATCATATACCTTCAATTGTGCATGGCCATCAGAGGTGTCCACCTTGCTCTGCAACTGTTTTTGGTACCTCTTTAATAAATAATATTTAAATTAATAAATGAGATAAAGACAATAAAATCAAACATGAAAACTTAAAACTGTGGCCACCATAAGCATGACCAGCTAACATGAAGGCAGGCTTCAAGGTGGCTGGGGGAGAACTACACAAGATTTTTGCTTGGGAAGCCAAGCATCAGACAGCTGACCCACTGCCTCCAGCTGTCTGCCAAGCCCTTGCGACCACACTGGTGCTGGTATAGCTGTGCATGTTGTGCAGCTGGGATGTTCCCAGCTGCCCAGGGCTGAGAAGGGTGCTGGGGTGGGGAGATGCCATACTCATAGGTCCATTAATTTAAAAAAAACCCCACCCCTAAAAAAAAAAAAAAGAGAGAGAGAAAATAAACAAGGCACCGCAAGAAAGAAGCTCTTGGGCAATCCAGCCTCCACCTCCCATGAGAGACCGGAGTAGAGTTGGTCATGTAGAGTTTTCCAGTGGAGAGCTAGCCCATTCCATTAAAAGTGGGGGTAGCAAACCAAAGACCCTGTGAAAATGAAAATGAAAATAAAAAGAAATATGAAAATAAAAAAATGCCATAAATGTGAATCAGATGTGTATATATATAATTAGTCCGATTAAAAATCTTTGCAAATTCATTAAATGGCTATTACTAGACGAGTTACAATGACACATTTTTGATACCTGCAACATTCTTGGGAATGAACCTATGTTTTCCATGTACTTACCCAGCCTATGCTCCTTTTGTATCTTAAAGTCGTTATTGCTAGTCTCCCTCAAAATAAGTGGAGGAGGATTATGGTAAACCATCAGCAGCCTGAATCCTCCAGGATTATGATGCTGAAGATGAAAATTACTTCCTACTCATTCTAGGGTCTGCTGGGAGCTATTTTATGTTTGGCCAGAACTGTATACTTTGCTTTTTCTTTGTCGGTATGCAATTCCACAAAAACACAAAACGTGCTCTTCTTGCTGTATTTTACCTATGTTGGATGTATGCTCTTTAATATCCCTGGAACTAGTTTTTCCCAGCTCCCAAAGTGATTTTTCTTTAATGAGCAATAACTGACCAATGAAGAAACTATGTAGCTGAGAGTTTCTGGTTTCATTATGTGCTGATACTTCGAGGGTCTTTACAATTGCCTAAGACTGCACATCTCTGTTCTGCATTCTTATTCTAGGGTCATAGTTCACTCTGCACAGGAAGGCTACTTATTATTATTATCTGTTAATTACAGATAAGTACAAAAATTACTCTAACAGTAGGCTTTATACAACACAATTGCTCAAAGCCAAGATAAAACTAGAACTAATTAGGTAATACTCACTTGGTCATTAAACAACTGACATCACAGCTAAACAAATTAAAAAAAAAAAAAAAGTCACAGGCAAGTCAAGCCAAATGAAGTCTGACAAGCCCTAAATCTGAGACCTTGCAGAGTTAATGCAGACCCTGAATCTTATTTGTGTGACCCAACACAGGCTGGACACAGGAACAACCACAAAACCACAGATTAAATGCAAAGAGTAACTTTAGTTTGGTTACCTCATGAACTGGGGAATCCCAGAAGCAGCACCTGGGCAGAGACACACAGGTGAGAAAGCAGGCACTGCGGAGCTCCATCCACACTAGAGGACTGTTGAACCTGCTGTTTGTGCTTGTTTCTTCAGGTATTCACACAGATGTAACTTACTGCTGCGCTTTGATCTTCCCCTCAGCAGGGCAGGAATCTAAACTATGTTTGATAGGGTGCCTCTAAGCCTATCACAGGGCTGTCTTATCAGAACACAGATGTTCTTCTCGTCAAACACACAAGGACAGACAACAATTTGAATGATACATGTATTTTTCTACGCACCAGGTGTAAGTCACTTGAGCATGTTTGCAATCCTCCTTGCCACTGTTACATTATTTTCCCACAGTATTGCTACAGTGATACTGCTGTATTTACTGGACTTGCAGGCTATAATGAAGTGTGAAAAGAAATGGGTGTGCTATTGAAAAGAAAATTCAGAGGTGTAATCTTACATATAGTCTTGTCTGCTACTCTTTAAATGCAAGTAATAACATGAAATACATCATTCAAATTGATAAGGCTTTACACATGCCTAACTACTCAATATAGTGTCCTCACCTTGGAATAGGGATGCTTTTCTGTCTGAAGAAAACACGTAAGATGTCAAAAAATCTAGTATAACGTAACATAATTTGATAGATATATATTTGATTTCTATTTGTGGCATATGGTGCTATCTCACATTTAAAAGTATCAAACATGCTGCATTGATGATAAGGAGTGGAACATCTATGGAAACCCTGTTGTAACCAGAATATATGTGATACACAATGAAGTAAGTGAGATCCTTTTGTATTTCTTTTGAGATACTAGCAGAAATTGAAAATCCATATAGATTAGAAATGAATTACTGTAAAAAATGTCATCGTGCTAAAGAAACTTCTGTGATTGCGTAACAAAAAGACGCAATACTTAAAACCTACAGTAGGAGATATAGTCAATGTTAGAAAAATCTAAATCAATGTTCTTGGATTATTGTAATAGTGAAAGTCCTATATCCTACAGAAGTTTGATAAAGCCTATGTGAAAAGTTTTAAAATATGTTACGGAGATTGTAAAGTTTATAGTTTCCTTTGCAAATAGTAAGCCATCTGAACAAAACTTGTAAGGGAAGATTTACTAATAAGATAGGATATCTAGATCTTACAACTTTCAGGACCATGTTGTCACAGCTGTGGTAACACACACTTGGGGGTGAAGCTCAGGAGGTGATGTGTAGTTACAGAGGAGCTGCTTGCCAAGCGAACACAGCTGATGTCACTCCTCCTGGAGGAAAGAGCAGCAGCAGGAAGAAAAAATTGCTGGAAGCTGGTGTGTTTTATTAGCAAGTTAATTACAATTTTGCCAGCTAGCTCTTTGGAAGTAGATTGAGCCACACCTTGCACAAGACCATAGTTTTCCTGTTAGTTGTGTCTGGTATGATGTGTGTTCACCAGAGTCTGAGGACAGAACAGCTTCATGGTGGTGCCGCCTACTGCATCTGCCTCAGAGGTGCATGCAGACCCTTAGTATTCACTTGAAAGGAAAGAATGGATACAGAAAGTGAGGGAACTAGCAAGTGCTTTTTTAGTGATTTTGGGAACATAAAGATCTTTCTCCTCATGGAGTATTATAGTCCCAATGAATGTTAATTAACCTTGAAAGGGTTTTAGCTGAGGGTGCGATCTTCTATTTTAGTTTAGAGAGAAGAAATGGCCCATTTCTGTAATAATTATAACAGTTGAGCTTCGTCTAAATTTGGGTCTATGAGCAAAGTACCTATTGTTCTTTTTTTTTTTTCAGAAGATGGTTTGCATACAGATTTTTAGTTACTAAGATAGTGAAGTAACTTCTGAAACACCTGCGTTACCTACACATGCTCTCTTCCAACCAGATGATACTACGTGTTGCAGAAGGACATATGGTTTAGGGACCCTGGCAGTGCAGGGGGAAGAGTTGGACATGATGATCTTAAAGGTCTCTTCCAATCAGATGATTCTATGATTCTATGTTTTCTTTTTTTCTGATATATACCCATGGATGTGCAATCAGACATATGCAAGTTTTGTTTTTACTGGTTTTAATTTGTAGGACACCCAAAGGACATTTTGCTTAACAGTGGTTTTTTCATCCCAATAAGAGTAGATTTTAACTAGGAACAATGATTGCTAAATTCATTCCCTGTATATGAAACTACAACAATATTTACCAATTATCCCAAGCATCCAGTTTCTTAGGTAATATGGATTTCTAAATCACATAAAAATCTAATAGGACTCATGACACCTTAAGAGGATTGTGTAAGTCCATGTTAACAGAGAGAATATTGTTAAACCAGAGATTTTGTATGACTGTATTTTATCTTTGTCATTTGAAACAATAAAAAGATGGTTGCAAAACAACATTTGGGGAATGAAGAAATTTTCTGCCTTTAGAGTAGAGCTTTTGTTATGTTGCTCTAGGTGGGAGAAATTTAAATGCAGATCCCGTTGCAGACTTTATCTTCATGAAGGCTGGATCAAAGGGAAATTAATCTGTTACATAAAAATCACCAGAAATTACTTGATCAAAGGATCAGTGCTTAGGCCCCATGTAGTCAAGTTTTGAATATCTCTAAAGGTAGAAGTTCCCCAAGCTCTCTGAATACCTATTCCAGCATTTGACATCCTTCATTGTGAAAAGCATTTACCAAATAGCCAATTGGACTTATCCTGGTTGTAACCTGGATACAGGAACAGGATGTAGAAGTCTAAAAACAAGCTTTCAGTAAACATTTTTTTTTTTTCTTTTCAGCAGTGGGGACAGCTTTGATTTAAAAATTAATTTTCTAAAGTGGGGCAATAGAGACAATAAGCTATCTATGTAGATATCCCAATTAAGAAGATTGGATTTTATTAATTTGATAACCCGTTAGCACTGTTATGTAGTTTTAGTCTTCAGAACAGCTTTCTCCTTCCTGTAGGAAAATGATTTGCTTTCATTCCTTCAGGGGGTCTTTGGTTATATTTGTCATACTTGGTATCAAGTTTCTTATGATATTCTTGAATCTAATTTAACATGTATTTTAGTTTATGTAAATTCTAAATTGGCTATCTTTTCCTCTTCAGAATTTTCTTAGGAGGTATTATCTCTATCCAAGAAAAAAATTGTTGTGACTGGAATAACACACTTTTTTGTTGTTGCTGTTGTGTGGCTGTCTGCATACTGTAAGCCAGGACATTGTGGCTTTCCTGGCTTTCCTCAAGTCTAAGAAACAACAAAACTGCTCCTGAAAACATTTACCTCATGTCTGCTTTGTTGAGTGAGTCTTTGGAGCAACTATAGCTGAGAATTCAATAAACCTTTCAGCCTGGAGAAATTACTTTTCCCATCATATGAGTATTTTACTATAAAAATTTAGTATGAAAATTTACTATGAAAGTTGCTAGAGGCAATATCCTGAAGCAGTTGCTTAAATGGAGCTGCTGTGTGTCAGTCCTATACTAGCGTGTCTTCTCTTCTCTCCTCTCTTTCCATACATTTTCTAATGTACAAATAGGGCAGGAATGTGACACTGACCAAAAAAAAAACAAAAACCCCAAAACCGACAACCTGACCTATTTGTTGAAAATTATTAAAAGCCACGCCTAAAGACATGTAGCCCCCAGCTGTCTCTTATACAAATGAGTGCCATAACATTAATTTGATATTATTGAAGTTTATTCTATTTTAATTTGTTGCCCCACCTTCACCACTCTGGAAATACTAGTTTCTCACTGGAATCTCTTACAACAGTGTCAAAGTCACAGGAAGCTCCTCACCTTTTCAGCCTGCTATAAACTCTTCTTATAGATTGAAATTGCTCTCCAGTTTTAGAATAGCACTGCTCAAAGTTAGTTCTTCCAACCAGATGATTCTATGATGATTCTGTGATGAAGATGTTTATTGCTCACTAGAGCTGGTTGTGCCAATGTGGAGCTTTGTAAGAGGTGTGGAGTGTTAGTGTGGTTATGACCTCAGTGGCTGAGATCCTTTCATGAGTCACAGACTGGCTGAGATTGGCAGGGACCTCTTGAGGGCCTCTTACCCAGCCTCCACTGTTCAAGCTAGGCCACCTAGAGCTGGTTGCCCAGGACCATATCCAAATGGCTTTTGAATATCCCCAATGATGAAGAGTCCACAACATCTCTGGGCAACCTATGCCAATGATCAGTCACCCTCCCAGTGAAAAAGTGTTTCCTAAAATCTACTGTGTTTCAGTTTGCAACCATGGCCTTTGGTATAGCCTTGACAGTGCCAAGTAGAGGGGGAGGATCATGTTGCTTCACCTGTTGGCAATACTCCTAATGAGCCCAGGATGTCATTGGCCTTCTTTGCAGCCAGGGCACAAGGGCACATTGTTAGCTCATGTTCAATCTGGTGTCCACAAGGACTCCAGGACCTTTTCTGCCAAGATGCTTTCCAGCTGGGTGGTCCCCAACACTTTGGTGCTGTGAGGGATCAACTGTTCTATATAAAACACAATATTCATAGGTATTTGAATTAAAGGAAACAAAATGGGCATCAAATCTGACAAGCTTTTAGGTTGCATGTCATACTATCCCCTCTATATGATAGTATGTGTGCTGCGAAGAGAAAGAAATTTTCTAAAGGAAAGCTGTTGACTAGCAACACCAGAACCCGTTGGAAAGTAGAGTGAATATGTACCTACAGAGTTTGAAAGTCCTCCACACCATTGTTATTTAGAAATATTTTAACTTTAAAAATGTTTAGTGTAGTGTGAAAAATATAATTTTTTAAAGAAAAAAGACCCATGGGCCCTGAAAAGGCTTGTTTCTTGTGGATTTCTTATAAAGAAGGAGAAACGTGATACTTGGGTTCTATTTGAATGTAGCTCATTCTCAATATTCAGAAAGCATGCCACAGGCATCCAAAATGAAGAGGTGAATTGACGTTTATCTATTTAAAAGAACCCTAATGTTTATTAATTTTATTTGCTTCTAAATTTGAAGCCTCAAGGTGTTTTGGAACATATTTCAAGCAAAAATCTAAGCCACAAATCACTGGAGGCTGGAAGAATACTCAAGGGAGGGACGAACATGTACTTAGTGTAATGTGCTGCATTTCCCTTCATCATCATCAGTCAACAGCTCTGGAGATATGACAGGAGGTGACATGACTGACCCAATATAGCAACACTTTTGAAACTCAAAAAAACC
>NW_010419199.1:35844-44047 GCF_000710305.1 Buceros rhinoceros silvestris
ACCCCCCAACCTCCAGCTAACACCAAGATATATTGATAAGTAGCATTGAACAATCATTTCGAAGGACAGTATTTTCTCATTCACATTCTTTCTTACTTTCTACCGGTTTCCAAAGCAACTTAAGTAAGTTAAAAAACAAAACAAAAAAACACTGAAAGAATATTAAGAAACAAAAAACATGACTTGGTAAGTATACTGGGAAAAAAAAGCATCAACAATAGGTAATAATATGATAATGCTCTAACAAATTCAGAAATGGCTATCCTGGATTATCCTTCCTGAAAAGCATTCTGCTTCCTGCAAAGTGTGGGGAATTTTCTGTTTATTTTTTTTCTTCTGTGTTTTTATGTATCAGAAATAATGTAAAGGGCTTACTATCCCCAAGGTAAATGAGTGTATTTCAGCAGATAAGTAGTTTGCTTTCTTGGTAAAATCAGTTTGCGGTTTGTATATTTAAAACTTTTCAATATAAGTTTTTGATGTGAATTCTTGGTTAGGAGTGCTGGATAGTGTTATGTTTATTAAGATTTACTAGTCTTGCTATGATTTACAGGGGAGAAAGTCCTCTGGAATAGGAACACTGGAATAGTTAGTGTTAGTTAGTTCTGTGCAGAACCAAAGCTCAAGTTAATTGGAAAAAATACACTTCAAACAAACAAAAAAAAAACCCCCTTACAATCCTAGTAGATATAAATAAAGCCTTTCTGATATTGCTGGAATACTTACTCAGAAATTTAACTTCTGAGCCAGGGATAGGGTAAAACTCCTCTTGCTGAGACGTAAGAGACATTTAATCATGTTTTGTGGACTTTATGTTCCGGATTGCACTGTCCAAATCTGTCATGGAAGGACTGATGGTAGAGGTTATTTCACTGCACGTATTCTGTGGACTTCTGTTTGTCATCCTTTTTTAATTTTGCTGTATGATTGGTACAGTTATTATTGCTAAGAGGAGAACCTGCTAGCCCATGAACTGGTTACTTAACACTGACGTTTTCTTTTGCCTGCTTACCACAACTTCAGGTTCCCATCTATGAAGAGTTATCAGTGCAATGATAGCAGTTTAGCTCTCAACACCAGCCAAATACTGTCACCAGCTACAACCGGTCTATGATGGGAAAGAGAACTTGTGACCATAAAAGTTTCTAGCTAGTGTGAAAGCAAAGAAAATGCAAAATATTTTCAAATGGGTCACATGCATATGCCGTTTCTGTTCCAACAGAGTGCAAAATACCTGGAGAACCATAACTGATGAGTTCTCAGCATCCTAAGTTCTCCCTTTTAAAAGAAAACCAAAGTTGAAAACATTGATCTCACTATTGACTTCATTATGTGCAATATTGGCAGTTTGATGTATCGGTAGCCCTCATCTCAACTGTTTTAGGGAAAAGAAAAAAAGGCCAGCACAGTCAGAAATGGACTTAAACAGATAAATTGAACACAACTGCATTGTACCGACAACTTTAAGTGACTGCTTACAGCTTGGTTGCTTAATAAGTGTAGCAGCTGTGCTACAATAGAAAGAGGCCTTGATGATGTGCTGCCACTGTTAAAATGACAGAAAATAAACTGGTTTCTCAGATGAATACCATTCTCAATTTCTACCTTATTCAGTGTCTGCATAAGAGTTCATGGCATTTGTGTTATAAGTGACCAAGCACACAGTTAAAAAGAGGGTGATTTTTTTTACATGTACAGCATAGACTTCTTTTTAGTATTTTACAGCCTAAACAGACAGAACTGCTAAAATAGACCTGGGGCACAGAGAATTGAGGTGCTTACTCAAGGTCAAACTAGAAGTCTTCAGAGAATAAGGAATTTAGCTTAAATCTTTCATCCTTTGCCTTTACCATAAACACATTCAGCAACTGGCTTATCTATAAAAGCTGGGTAAATTAAAGAAGCATTGTCAAGTTTGCTAGACTCATTTGAATTATTTTTTTCTTATATCTATCTATAACCTCAGTGTAATCCTTTATTAAAAATGCTTCATTTTCCCCCAGATTGTTATATGAATTATTATCAGCATAGAAAGTCTCATGAGACTACAAAGCCAAAAATATGCGTTATGAAAGAAAACACTCCAGACCTCGAACAGATTTCTCTTTCAAGATTCTCAGGAGGCATTAGAAACAATGGAAAAAATATTACAGAAGTTTTTCTTTCAGAGGTGTTGAACTGCCACATCTGTTGAATTTCAATGGGAGTTACAGATGCCGTATGTCTCAGTACATTAATAACACTAATTTTAAATATAGTTCAATCATTGTAATCTTTAAGAGCAAAACAATAAGACTGATTGTATTCTCCTTTCACTAACCTTTCCATTAACCAAAGAATGTCATATCGCTTAGGGTGCAGTGTTCAGAGGTGACATTACTTATGGCAGAGTATCAGTTTAAAGAGAGGAAAACCACTAAAACCTCTAAACACTTGAGCATTGAGGGATTAGATTTGGAGAGTTTTGAAAGACAGGATTTTTTTTTGTCACTTCTCTCTCCATTTTCCTTGCAGAGTTAGAGGGTTGTGTGCATGCTTTATAAGTCTGTCATGGGAGAATACATTCCTATGATGCCATATCAGTTTTCCTTCTTCCGCTTCACCCCCATCCTCGTGCTATTTTTATAAACATCAGCAAACTATTAAATAGCTGGATCATCAACTGATGTGTGGAACAAGCTGCTATACATAGCTCTGCATGTACAAATGTATTCTCTTTTACCGCAGATCTGAAACTAATCAGTGAATTTATCCTCTTAAGGAGCTTCATCACACCATCACTACCATAATCTTTGTGTTCTTGCTATCTGTAGCTTTTTCAGGGCAACGGAAGTGGATAATTTTCTCATGTCTCGAAGAATTATCAAGTTTTATTCTTTCAACAGACTATTTGAAAGAAAAGAATAGGTAGCTCAAGTCCATGAAAGAAGAGTGACTTAGAGCATGAGTCAGGAGGCCCAAGGAATCCAGTTGTAAAGGGGACCAAAGAGAAAGGCTGCTCCTTTGTACAACAAGATTATGAAAAAATAAATTATGTATAAATATTTTCCTGTGTTGCTCACCTATCATTTCTCTATTGTTCAAGCTCAATTATTCTTAAATATCTGAAAAAAGAAGTCGTGAAACATTATTGCGAGTAGAACAGAATGTTATCTGCTCTTGAGTTAAGAATTGTCACCAGCAAAATGCTCTTGAAACCTGCAGAATCAGGGTTAAGACCTTAGAAACCCAGTCAGTAGGAGAGTTAAAAATTAGATGGCAGTTTGAAGGAGATACTCTTTAAGCAAGCACTCTAGTCTACAAGTGCCTCTCCAGCTATAGAGAAGGTTTAGCCATTATCTCCAATTAATGTTCACTTCTGAGATGAACCTTTTTGTTGTTCATTTATTGACAGGAAATACAGTTTGAATGCTGTTTGTTTGTTCTGTTATTCATTAAACAGGTCTACAAAAATCATGGAGCTTGACGTTGAGAACTGGATATGGTTTTGGAGGGAAAAAGCTGAGGATTTCCATTACGTACATCTTTGAGTAACAAATACTTACTAGAAAAAATATTTTGAAAAGTATCATAAGGGAAAGTTGCCATGGAGACAAAAAAAAAGTGTTCATTTTTATTAATGAATTGTTGTAAGGGAAGTATAGGCCTAATTAAAGCTGTTTCAGCCCTGTTTATCCACAAATATCTATATAAAAAATCTTGCCTCCAGTGAAGTCCATTTCTCAAAAGCATACTGGTATTCACACGTAATCCAGAGAAGTATTCTGTGGTTTTCCACAACAACAGTGAATAGTAAACATTCTAAGTTAATGAGCCTATCCTTGCTCTGTATTTTGGGGGAAAAAATAAATCAGCGTTGCTCCTGTAATATTGTTGCTGAAAACACTATTGAGAATATATACCTAGCAGGTGATACTAAAGTAGTTCATATAAATGAAAAGGAGGCAAAAGTACACTTCCTTTTTGTGTATATATATCTTATATATATATATAGCAGCCTAGGATTAAAGTGACTTTTGTTTCAAATTACTGAATAACTGATGCTCCTGTCTTCTGGATTTATCTAGAGCTTCCTTAAAGCTTTGCCTTTTCTACCTGTGGAAACAGATGTTAGTTCCAGCTTTTCACTTTATCTAGTCCATTTCTAACACCTTTTCTTGTTGCCCTCTCCAATCCAGCATTGAAGCACAGGCATCTCAACTCATTTTACAGAGAAAATAATAACCCTGTGTTTTAAATACTGCATTGCACTATCAGACATTTCATTAAAGATATGCATTGTCCTGCTGCTAACTGAAGTTTGCATTGAAGTTTTTTCCATTCAGTCTCATATTTTATTGTCATGTGAGTTGTAGTACTGTGTATATGACCCTATTCTACCACTTGGACTTGTATTCAGCTATGTTTTATTCCTCAAATAATCTTGCAGCTCTAGCTGCTCTATGTGAGCTGGGGTAACAATATAGAATTTAGTTTCCCCATACTCTTCTCTCCTTTTATTTTGTTAAAGTGAGTTTTCATTTCTCATTTATGGATTAGCTTCCTCTGAATACATTGTAGTTCATAGTGGTTACAAGTTCAGTTTAAGACTTGAAATTAAATTGGATGGCATTAAATTAATATTGCCATCTAGATAACACAGCAGTTTCCCCTGCAATGTTACTTGACACTTGCTCAACTTGTTTTATACTGTCTTTTCTCTCATAGATATTCAGAATTAAGCATAAATGAATCTGCTATTTAATTAAGAAACTAAACCAAATTTCTCTGAGGTTTCCTTCAGATTGCATACCTCGTTGAGAAAGGAGTACTAAGTGGAACAGCCAAGCCAAGTTTCCTGGCTGTTGAGAGCTTTTGAGTGAGGCAGACAAAGATGGACATGGCAACAAGGCATTCAGCACCTGCCAAAATACATTCTAAAATACATCAGATTTGGTTTCCAGAACTGGAACAGCATGATAGCAAATTCTGACTTTTATTTTTTTCAAGTTCTTTATTAAAAAAAAAAAATCTGTCAGCCTCCTCCCAGAGAAATACAGATAAAAATAAAATAACTAGTATACCTTGTATTATTGTTTGTTTAGAGTTCATTAAAAAAAGGTGATTGGGGGCGGGGGGATGACACACAGAAGATACGACACATCTAAGCCTCTGGATTAATATAATTTGTATCGTGATGTCTCTCTTTTCTCTTTTAACAACTGTGTCCAACTTCAGTTTCTAATGTCTTGCCCTGGGGCTTAGATGGTATTTCATATTCTGATGAGCTGACTTTCAGCCTAATATAAGACATTGGTGTCTTAAGAAATCATATATCCCCTGTACAAGTTCCTCTTATATAGAATGCAATCACTTTCATAAGCTTATTTTCACATAGTCGCATAGTTGAGTCTAAACTGTCACGTTGATTTTCAAAGAAACGGATTCCTGACTGCCTTGTAAGTTGGTGTTAATCAAGCCATTGATTGTAGCTAGATAGAGTCCAGCATCTGTGTACAGTTTCTCCTTTCCAAAGCACTGAGCAGACTCTTGAAAACTGAGTAAGCTATTAAAAAAAAAAGATAGAAATATTCGATCTTGAATTATTTCTACATGTATGTCATGAGTTAAGCAAGTACTCATTTAGTCTAATCTAATTGATAATGTTTTCCTGTTAAATTCCTTAAAAATAAGGAAAAGAACAGGCCACTGGGGCTTCTGTTTCTTTGCTATAAATACCTTCACCATTCAGACAAAACAAGGAATCTGGAACTGAGAGTTAGCTGAAATCACAATAGTTTTTAAGCATATATTCTAAGACTGCATATTCTTTGTAACATAAAACGCATAGTTTATAATGTTTCAATTTTTTACATTTACACCAGCCTATTTTAGTACAGCTTTCTCTTTCTGCGTAAATTATATGGAATTGCTATGATATTTGGCAAAAAATACAATGTGCATTTTGACTTTTACTCAGGAATTATTATTGTTGCTACTGAGAAGTTAAATAATCCACATATGAATAACAGAGAAGAGGAAAAAAACCCCAACGCTCTTCATGAATTTGCATGGATTTTGAAGAACCACTAACATTTTCTATTATAGGTATTGTGCTCACACATTTCTTTTTGCTCTCCAATTGTTTTGCAGGCTATATAAGCAAGATATATGCTACTCTTTTTTATCTAGAGTTTAGCACCTAAAAATATCAAATACCAACAAGTAATTCTTAATTTTAACCTGAGCAGGTACATCCAAAATATTTCCGTATAAAGTGAAAAGAAAGTGGACACAGTAACTAGCTAGAAAAACAGAACACCAACCAATGTTTAGTCAAGATGTAAAATGACAGGGGGTTGTCTTTCTTGAATAGCTTTGGGGTTTTCAGTGAAACTATTTGAAAAGTAAACAATTGCTTTATCTGAGACTTAGTAACAATGCCTTCCTTCTTCCTGTCTCATCTGCAAACTGGAAAACTGTGGTAATCTGAATTCAGTGAACTTCATACCAAATCCACAGCAAGGAAAAATAGAGGAAATCAATTTGCAAGATTTTTTTTAATTGCTATTGGTGAAGCATCATTAACTGAGCCTTAAGATGATATCTGTATTTGTGGTCTAGGGTTAATTTGAAATCATGCAACTGATTCAGTTTCAAAGAAAACACTGTAACTTTTTGAGCCTGTCAGATGAAGTTGTAATTAATGCAGAGCTCCCTGTCTGTAAATTGCTTCTCAAGGGGTAAAAGGAAGTGCACCCTGAGAGTTTTTATACTTCAGGTAGACACCAGAAAACGTGTGTGTGTAGATCTTGATTCCTCCAGAAATAAACCGCCAGAACAAGCACAACCTTCCTGTTAACCAGACAAAAACTATTTTAACTATTTGTTAATTAAGTCTAGGAAAAAAATACATATGGATATTAACCAGTGCATATCTCACTTAGTGTGAACTGACACAACCGAAGTGAACTATGCTACACTGTTGAAATCCAGTGTTAGAGTTTTATTTTGCCCTGCATCATATGAAATATCCATTGAAATAACAGATTCTTCAGAAAATAATTACAGCAATTCAATGCCATATAGAAGGTCACAGTTCCCCTTAACTAAATTCTCTCCAATTCTTTTCCCCACTGCTCAAATACTCTTAACTATTGCCTCTAGGGCTTGTCTAGTACCTCAAGAAAATGCTCCTCTCATATTGATATTGGATTTCCTCCAATTTCCTCCTCCTTTCAGTAAGTTTATGTACTTCAGGTGGAAAGATCCACAGGGCAATGCTTCGTAGGACAGATGTGTTCTTTCTTGCCGTGAGTTTTGGACTAATTTCACTGTTGGCTTGGGCACTTTGTTAGAAGATGGTTAACATTTATGTGAGGTATCTAAATTCTAAAATGAGCAGGTTATTATCACAACTTTGGCATGAGCCATACATATCTTGACTTCCACCCATGGGCAAGCTAGTTAGCCCAATGGTTAGGTGTGGTATGGTTACTGAGTACTGGCATTTCGATGACAGCTGCATAACTTGCACAGGGCACTTGTGGCACTGGAACTCTAGGACTGAATTGTGGGTCTCAATAACTTTTGGGCCTTCTGCCCATGGATCAAATTATGTCATGGTGTATTTTAATGGTTGATTAGCATAGAGGCACTAATGCCAAGGAAATAGTTGAACCCTCACTTAATTCAAATATTTCACTAATATTAATAAGACAATAGCAAAAATTACGTTATAATAATAATAATAAAAAAAACCCCAGCAAACCCACCACTCAAGCCACAACAATACCAAAAGTACACGCATTTCACATGTGGCATGTCAATTATCTACAACCCATGCCACAGCTACACCTGAGAAGTCATGCTCAGAGTTGCATGATGCATCTACCTGAAAAGTAACAGAACAGAGCTCAGATCACTGATAAGGATAGCTCCGTGTTAACCACAGCCCAAATCAGGGTAGTTTGTAGCTTGTCTTATCCTAAGGTCCAGCAATGCAGACAAGACTCCAGAGCTTCCTCCCAGGAGGCTACTTCTTTCCATACAGCAGTTGAGTCTACTTACAGTTGTTCCTCTGTGTTCTTTGGAGGATCTTTCTACTGAACAGCAAGTTCTCTGTTTTATGCTGACTTTCTGTCACCAATACCCTGGTTTGAGGAAAACATTGTTTTTCAGTTATTTGATCCAATCGTCATCCCTTCCATTTACTGTTGTTGGC
>NW_010419199.1:44217-44593 GCF_000710305.1 Buceros rhinoceros silvestris
TCACCTCTTCCTCTTATTTTGGGGTAAGTAGTGTCATTAATCTCCAGACGATTCCCTTCTTTCCACACTCATCATGCTGAGATCAGTCTCAATTCCCATTTCTTATAGCCAGTAGCTATAAAGTTTACTACAGACATGTGTCTGGCAAGGTCATGGCAGCCACAAAAGGTCATGCATACTCATCCTGACACCACCTGCTTATCAAAGGAAGGACTTAAAGTCCTTTTAAAATTTCCTTTATTCAGTTTACTATCTTTCACATACTGCTTGAAGTTCTGTGCCTTATCTTCATTCTACTTTTTCAGTTTTGCACACACTTTCCTTTCATTTTCAAGACCAACGTGAATTGACTAAGTAAATGGAGTGATATCTTCAT
>NW_010419199.1:44710-63754 GCF_000710305.1 Buceros rhinoceros silvestris
CCTGCTTGCTGATGAACCGGTAGCTCTTTCTGCCATTATAGATTTTTCCTGCACAGGAAAGAGCACTGGACCTAGTATTACCTTTAAAGATTCTTCTTGCTAATGCAAGGGCTTTGGTTTGTTTCGGTTTTCTTTTTTTTCCTTTCATTAGTTTATTTTTTCCCAGAAGCTTTCAAGACTTCATTGGGCTTATAGAATCAGACTGTCTTCTGACTATAGCTGAGAGTTCTGGTTGTGTTCCTCAGTTTGATATAGATGATGCTTAAAATATCAGGCCTGCAATATGAAATGCCAAGATTTCTTTGAAGTCATACTTTACCCTTATTATTATTTCATTCAACTCACAGCAGTGTTGGAAGACTTCATGCTTCTCTGAACAATATCTTTCAAATTCAATATTTAGCAGAGGGGATTCATGAGAAGTAAGAGCACAGCTGCATTCACTATCTGAATTCATACACCCTTCTGTTTCTGAAAGTCCACTTTTTTCCCATTTCTAAATTCAGATTACTGGCAGAGCAACGTGAAGAAGCTTTTTTTTAAAATAACTTCCTAATATATTTTACCTTAGTCTTCCACAAATTAAAACTATCTTTAAATATCAAAATTTTCTCTCTGACCACTTCCCTGCAGAAAACACAAACAAACAAACAAACCCACACACACGCGCACACACAAAAACCCCACCACAACTATAAAAAGACAAAAAGAGGGACAACGGATCTGTTTCCTAGGGGTCCTAGGCAAGGGAAGAAGCAAAAGTTTCAATTATATTTCAGTTGTTACACTTGAAAATATAGTTTAGACTTTAAAAGAGGTAAAGACTTACATTTTCAAAAGTGCTTTTAAAGATCTAGGATTTTAACTTTATTTTCAAAAGTAACAAAAACGTCTAACACTATCTTGCTGAAAACCACCGAGGCTTAACTGAATCTCTTTATTAAGTCTGAGGTCTGAGTGAGACATAAAATATCAAAGACGTGGTGGCCAATTCTTGTTACTTTCAGTGCAATATAGGCTTTTAAACACCTCTTAGTACCTTAGGCAATGCTGGAACAAAAGTGAACATGGAATTTCTTTTTTTAAGTACTCCAAATGTATGTAACATGGAATAATAGACTTGTTGCATATTACACCTGTCATGCTTCCATCATAGCATCCTATAAGACTACAAATTTTGTAGTCCTTTAGACACACAGAGAGGTTTTCATACTCCATATGGTGATCTGAAAGGAGTTATTCATTAACTAACATTTTAAAATAATGACTTTCTTCATTAGATGCAAAGTTTGGAAGTGCTAATTAGTAGTATATGCTTTACAGAATTTTTTGTTTTTTGTTTTTTACATACAGCAAAAAGAAGTGTAGTGTTTAAAATTGACTCAAGATGCATGTGTAGTAGGGGTGAAGAGCCTTCAAAATCTTCCCTTTCTTTACTCTTCAGTCACCTTCTGCAGACCCTCTTCCAAACAGTAGCTTGTTTTGTAAAATAAAAATAGTAAAAGGAGAAAAACTAAACCAGCATAAAGAAATTCACAGCTTTTACAAAGTCAAGTTTCTTGTACAGTGATTGTCTATTTGAATGGCCCAAAGCCATTAACAACAGAGTCCCTGATTTTCTAACTTCTTTCCTAAAAGAGAAAAAAATCAACTTGCTTTGCTGTAGCATGTGTGAAAAAAATTCAGAACTTGTGTTTGCAGTATACTTACAGAATAGCTAGGAATACCATTAAACAGAACTCAGAAGATATGTGGGAAATGCAAAAATTTTTAAAAGCTTACATCTCCTTCTGGTAGGAGTGTACAAACAGTACTATGATTTCTCTTAATGCTAACAAGAAATGTTTTTCAGGCTGTGTCAGATGAGAAAGCATAATGACGAAAGTAATCATTTACTCACTGGATTTTTAGTACCTTGCTATCCTTGCAAGGTGAGTGTTCCTGAAAAAAAAAATAAAGTACACTTTCAAATACATGTCTATTGATTAAAGAACAGTAGTACAATAGCAGGATACATATTCTGTGAATGAAAATCAAACATATAATATGAAAAGATGGACTGATACATTTATAGATCAGACCTGCATAAAAAGGACCAGGATCTATGCGCTTCTTCTCGCTTGGAGGGGGAAAAAAATTAAAAATTCAGTAATGTTTTACCAAGAATTTTCAATTGAGAGAATTTAACAAGAGCAGTAAAGAATATAAATAAGAAAACACATGTTTTCAGTTGAATCTGAAATGAGGGGCTTGTTGAACAATGTGTGGAACTGAAGCCTCTATGCCTTGGCCGTATGTTCTACATAAATTCAACTGTGACCAAAATACTACCTTTTTTTCTTTTTTTTTTTTTTACCTCCTGTCCTCTTGTGATATAAAAACAGTAAAATCTTTTGCATTTTAAAATTTGAGGTTATTTCTAGATTTATTTTTTAAAGTAAATATCTGAAACTTTTTGTTTGGACAACGTTTGAATCAAGCATGAAAATAAATCAAATTTGACTCAATTTTTTGTTTATATTGAATCAGTGTTTTCAAAAATGTTTTCATTTAATGATATTAATATAACTCTGGTCACACTGAATGTGGGTTGTGTGATGAAGTGTAGGGAAATAATTAGAAAGAAATAAAGCTGGGGAAGAAAATGTCCTTATAATCAGTGGTGGTGAAAATGCACAGAAGGAAAACAGAAGTCTGAAATAAAAGAAAGAATGGAACCTCTTGAGAGTTTGGAACTTGATCTGGAAATTATAAAAAGGAGCTAGGGCAGCTGCTCTCGGACTGAGTGATGTGATTTTGCTCACAGTGTTTTAGGGAAGCAGGAAAAAAAAATGTGGTTCAAAGCATTTGAATTCTGTAGTGCAACCTCCTGTTGCAGCAGAGGCTGGCTGCTAAATCATAGGTAGTAGCGCTGCAGTGACGGGTAGGATCCAATATGGCGATGTTCCAATTGCAAGTAGGAAAAAAAAAAATATATATGTATAACATGTAAGACCACAGTTAATGTTCCAAGACATCTTTCTCAGGCAGGGTGATGCAGACAACCAGACTGAAATGTTTCTATCCAGACTGCTATTTCATTCCTATTTACAGCAGACACTCGTACTGTGAATGAAAGGAGAACCTTTATGCTCTTGCAGATTGGATGTATTTCAGGTAGTAACTGTTTCTAAAATGGTTGTGTTCTTGTTTGAAGTTTTCATTTTCTCATGACCACCACTGCATTTCCTTTTATTAGTGTCATCTCATTCTGCTTTATGCTTTTTTTCAGTAGATATTCACCTATGTTTACTTTATAATGCTAGTTGTAATTCTAGATTGGCTTTTTTTTTTACAAAACAAACAAAGTTACTTTTTTCCAACACTTTTATGTAAATCAGTTTTTCTCGCAGCCCAATTGAAATGTGTTACAATTTATTTCTTTTAATAAAGGGCTTCAAAACCCGCTGACACTTTTCTCTTAGAAAAATTTGAAACCAGTTAGAAAATCTTGGTTCCAGGTTTTTTATGTATACAAATGTAAGAATTTTTTAGGTGAGACATTGTTTTCAGCACAATAAAAATATTTCCAAAACTCCCTTTTCGAAATTCTCTCTCCGTAGCATGTTTCTTTGAAAAACAGTTACTTTCTCAATCATTGTTAAGACATCGCCTTTACCTTGAAGGGACACAGTCCATTAATTTTTGAAAAAATATCTACTACATAGCATACTGCTGACAGCCACTTGTCAACACAGAAAAAGTGAGCAAATTCGGAACACTTGTCTTTTAATAAAATAAAAATGTGTAATTCACCTTTAATTTTGACAAATCTTTTAAACACTTTGCAATGAAATAACCAGAAAACTGCATGGTACAGAAGATTTTCACAGTCACTCCCCATCTCATTACAAAGTATTGTAAAGATTCTACTATTTAAATGTCTTTATAAAATTAACCAGATAGATGACATCCTGTAGAACTTTGTGCACTTCAGAATACTCTTTCCTTGCTGTAAGTGTTTGCCTATGTGTGATGAAGTGAAGGAATTTCACGTGCAGTGCTAGCTCTGTAACCTTACCTTGGAATCTTTTTTTATTTTGTCAATGTTTATTTTGGCAGTGTTTTCTATGCATCTTCCAGCAGTATTTGCTGACAAAGAAATGCATCTTGGTTCATTGCCGTATTTGTTTCTGTGTGTTTCAGCCATACCTACCATGGGAGTATTTTGCCTTTTGCTCTTAAGTAAGAAACCTCAAAAAAGGCTTCTCAACATTTATCTCTAAGTTTAATCAGTGCTGGGTTGAGTATCACATGACTTTAAGCTTCGCAGGTTACATCTGATTAGAATGTCATTGTTTTTAACTTATAACTGACAAAAAGAGTAGGAGAAATGTCACCTTTGCCATTTTCTTGTTCTTTGCTTGTGCCTACATTATTAGCACTGTTTTCAGTTTAAGCAACTTGTCCATTTTGTGAGGGTTAGTTTAGTTGAAGCTAGAAATATAATCTGTAAATCCACTTAAACAAGGACACATAAATTGCAATAAGTCACCATACACTGAAAGTGAGCGAATGACGAAGGGCACCACCATTGCTTCCTTCACATTGTGGAGCACCTGCTCTTCCCTCAGCACCTCTTGGTGAGTGTGTAGTTGGCAAGGGACTTTCTGACATACAGAGTGAAGGCGTCAGTGTCAAGCTGTATATTAAATATTTGTAAATCTTAATTTTTGTATTTTAAACATAAAAATAAATACCATTTAAAGTTCTAAAGTTTTCTTCCCACACTCCAACAGATCACTGTGAATCTCCTATGGTGGCACACCGTGTTCTAGAGATCATTGTCCCATATTATAAGGTTAGATGTACTTCACATTAATTAATATTTTTCCTAGTTCCAGTTCCAAACTGGGAAGTATATCAGATCCCGTGGCAACAAAAATGGTGAAGCATTTTCAGTATTGTCAAGTCCAAATGTTCAAAAGGCACAGAACAAGTACCAGAATGGGAGACTTAAAAATAACAACAAACAAACAGCTTACCACTATCTTTTTTTTCTTTTGTCTCTGTTTTTGAGCTTTAGGACTGACTTCGAGTCACATATTTCCAAGATTTCTTCTGTAACTATGGTGATTAGAAACAGAGTATATATAAAAAATAATTTAAAAAAAAATTAAAAGGGAGGGGAGTGGACCTGTACAGATGACCTGAGGCTTTTAAGAAAATTTACACACACTGTGAGATTCATGATTAAATCTCGATAGTGGACAACTGTGTTTTGTTTCTCTACATGTGAGAGCAGAAGAGCTTTTTCCTCATATGGAATCTGAAAAGATCCCTAATGTATCACATCTAGTGTAGTTATTTATAGTCTGGACTTGCTACGAGTTTTGATTCTAGAAGACCCTGTGCCTGTGCCTGCTGAATCCCGCTAGTGGTTTCACTTTGAAAGAATAGACATCAGTATGGCACTTTATCCAAAACACCCACCCGTCTTCGGCACTTACAGCTTGTAGACAGCCCTCAGGCAACATGCATATGTTTTTTCTGGGAGTGCTTCATGGCACATTAACCTTCCGTGTGGCACAGAGGTGTGCTGGGGTGCACATGACACCACATATTTTGTACAGCACTCTTCAAGTGCACCGGAGGTTGCATTTACAGGTACCAGTCTCTTAAGGATAGCGGGTCTGGTTTTAAAAGCAGCTGCACAAGACTGCATGAGCTCTAGCTGAGCATGGAAAGTTGCATGCAGAAGGTCTGTGCAGAATTTAGGATCTAAAATTAATTCAAAGCTGATTGTAAAAGCACTGTCAAATTAAGGATACCAAATAAAAAGTTCACTGGCAAAGAACTGCAAAAATCGTTCAGTGTGTAGTGATATGTAGTTATTTTAGTACTTTGCTGTGAGAGCAATGTACAAAGGTATAGAAATTTCTAATAGTATTGAAAGAAATGTTCTTAACTGTGAATATCTTTATAAGCTTGTACATGTAGTCATAAGATTTGGATTTGAATGCTTTAAAATCATTGGTCTATATGTGCATAATTTCTTGATAGAAAAAAAAAAAGTTGGGCAGTTATCAAGTTTATCAAGTTCATGATGTAACGGTTTTGGAAAGGCAATAGCTTGCCTGCAGACCAGTGTGATCTATGGAGGTGATCTATGGAAAATCAAGGATGGAACTTCCTTGAGTAAGAACAGCACAGGGCCACCTAGATGATCAAGGGACTAGAGCATCTTTCACATAAGGAGAAGCAGAGAGATGAGACTCATTAGCCTGGAAAAGGCTCAGGGGGATCTTATCAATGTGAACAAATACGCGATGGGAGGCAAATCACGTGAGGCATCCAAACTCTTCTCCTTGGTGACAGGACAAGAGGCAATGGACGCAAAGTAAAACACATTAAATTATATCCAAACACAGGAAAACCCTTTCTTACCGTGAGATTGGTCAAACGGTGGAACAAGTTGCCTAGAGACATTGTGGAGTCTCCATCCATGGAGGTATTCAAAATCCAGCTGTGTGCTGTCTTGGACAACCTGATCTAGCCGACCCTGCTTGAGCAAAGGGTTGGACTAGATGATTTCAAGAGTTCCCTTCCAACCTAAGCTATTCTGTCATTCTGCAAGTTATTCCTCCCCAGCCTAGGTGAAATTTTAGAAATCTGCCAGATATTAAAATGTGTGACAAAACTCCCTAACTTCCTCCCCTACTCCCTGAGGAAAAGCAAAAAACAAAACAAAACAAAACAAAACAAAAAACTCACTGGGAGTAAAAAATGAAGAAATGCAGTATTTGCATGTTGTTGTTTGCCTCATTCTGTATCAAAGTTCATGATTTGCAGTACAGTTTCTAGCAATGACTGGTAATATGCCAATATTTCTGTGCTTTAAACAGGTTAGCTTATCACACTTTAGCCCTCCTATTACACCAAACGAAGAAGAACAAATGCTGAAGAATCTTCATCAGAACATGCTGATCTAGGGGACAGAAATAAATACTTTTAATTGTTTTAATCTGAGGTCTGGAAGACTGACACACGTTGATTTCTTTAGGGGAAGGATATATCAGGAAACAGACTGATAAACATGGGTACAGAAATGTAAATGTGTCTCCATTTTACCTATTGAAATACTTTGCAAACCTTTGAATTGGCATGAATAATACATTGCAGTGATTAATTCCTCCTAGGTCTATTCATATTGGAAGAAACATTGTGGTAAGAGCAGATGCTCCGCTCATGATGGTACATTGAGAAACTGTCCATCAGATGGTACGGTAACAAACAGCTTTCACAAACAATCCAAAATATACCTACAAAACAAAATCCATCCTATAGCTCACCTGCTCAACAGAAAATTCAGGGAAAAGCTTTAAATGTGTCTTTTTATCTCCTAGGAAGATGCTGATGAACTGGGGAATGTCTGGAACGGATTGTTTTATGAAGGAGGAAGACAGAAATATTGGTTGTATCAGCCCTCCCAGAAGTGATAATATCCCACCTTGCAGAACAATTCCATCTCAATTACTTAGCAGGCTTTGAAAATGTTTTAAACTATGTCTGTCTGTAGCTAGTGGTATGGAAACTATTGAGGACCAGGCTATGCTATCGTGGATCTTTTCACCAATCCAGAAGATCCCTTAATCTTGCTTGTCAGTTCCCATTTTCAAGGGAACTAATGAAATGTAACATAAGTTCTCTCATCTGTGTTACTCAGTGTGTCCACTACTCGGAAGGTAGTGGATTTTGCTTTGCTGCTGAGTGGTTATAATGAGACAAAAATGCATTGGGGTAGGGGAAATATTGGTGACAAATGGAGAATAAAATCAATAAAAATTGAAACTGGGTGGGAAGCAAGAAGCACTCATACTAAAATAGAAAGAATGGAAGGAAAAGGATAAACATTTCTCCACACAAAGCATACAGACATGGAAACTGAGGAAAAAAGAAGGGGCAACATACTGATAGATGAAAGGATTGAAAAATAAATGTCAAGACATGAGAAAAATTCATATGAGAGCAAAAAACTTGCAGAAGTGTTATCTTACCAGAAGGTAGATATTTTAACACTGAAAAAGAGCATCAAACACAAGGAACCAAAGGAGCACGTACTGTAATGACAGTGGGTCTGAGAGATACATATACCTCTCTTGACCTGAAACAATGCTTTAACTTTCATTGCTTGAAGTCTGCCTCACTGTGTTTGGAATAAAAGTAGTCTGGAGGTAAGCTAGAAAAACAGACATAAACTCTAAGATTTACTTAGTTACGTCAACAAAAGATGACATTATGGCTTGAATAACAACTCTACCTTTCATGTATAGTAAGTAACATACTCAGTGGTTGAAATACAATGCAGAACAATTGCAATATCTGAACACTGTCACATTGTTAAAACACAGCCAGAAAGCTTCCTAGCAGCTCCTGAACTGTCTTTTAGAAATTAATACTTCTTGAGATGAGGAGGTAAAGAGAACTGGGAAAGGCTAAGAGTTTTATATTAGAACAAAGAGAAAGTTTCTCACACTCTAAATAAAAGAGCTTTTTTGGCATGAGATTTTACTTTAGATCAAAAAATGCATTCATGGGGAACTTTAAAGTCAGTGCATCAGAATTTGCCACATGGACGAACTCATGAGAATCATTTGCAAATATATATCAGATAATATTTAATGCATGCCTTCAGAACTCCCTTGTCACGCCAGTCACTTTATCTCCTCGCTTTTCCCTCTAGTTTTTTTGTGGGGGTTTGGGGGTTTTTTTTTTGCTGCTAGTGCAATCTTCAGGGGTTTATTATGTTCCACGTTTCAGCTATAGGCATATACCGGAAAAAGTAAGCAGGCATCATCTTTCAACTCGGCTCTGCTAGAAGCTTTATGAAAACTTAGCAAGGCTTTTCGACTCTACTGAAAGCACTGAACACAACCATGTCAACCAGATACTTTAGAAGGGAAAGCACATTTAAAATTGTATTGGGTCTTGCTGAAGTGGAGTTAATTTACCCCATAGCAGCCCCCTAGAAAGGAGTAGAAAACACACCAGTGTTTTGGCTACTGCTGAGCAGGGCTCACACAGCATCAAGGCTGTCGATCCAACGATTCCCCTCTCACCAGTAGGCTGAGGGTGGGCAAGGTCTTGGGATGGTACCTAGACAGGACAGTTGACCCAAACTGACCGAAGACGTATTTCATACCATATGATATCTGCTCAGCAATAAAAGCTAAATGAAAGGAGATTATGGGAGCATTCACTATTATGGCGTTTCTTTTCTGGAGCCCTACTTCCTTGGAAAAGGCCGGACATCACCTGCTGGTGGGAAAGACTAAATCTTTTGTTTTCCTTTGCTTCTGCATATGGCCTTTGCTTTTCCTATATTAAACTACCTTTATCAATCTGCCTTTATCTTGACCCATGAGGTTTTTTACCTTATTTTCTCTCCCCTGCCCCTCCTCTTGGGATCCAACACAAGGCATGAGGAATTCAAGATAAGGATAGTAATTTGGGCAAAACATGGATTGAACACAGCTAGAGAGAGAAGAGCAGAATGATTGTGGGGAATTTATGGCGGTGTGACTGTGGTGAGGAGAAGAGGGGTGGATAGTGTGTATATTGTCCACCTTCATTCAGTGTTCTGATAATGTTATTTTGATTTTGTGTGGAGAACTGTTTTCGTTGATGTAAGCGAAGTTTGTGAAGTTTGTGTGATGAATGTGGATTTTAATGATAATTCTTAAAGATGTGATTCACAGAGGTTAGGGGTGGAATGTATTGGGTTTGTGTGGCAAGTTTTTGGTATTGGAGGGATACAGGGGTGGCTTCTGTGAGAAGCTGCTAGAAGCTTTCCCCATGTCCGATAGACCAATGCCAGCTGGTTCCAGGATGGACTCACTACTGCCTCTGTGATAACATATTTAAGAAGGAGGGGGAAAAAAACCCTGCACAAGAGAAACTGTAGCCAGAAGGAAGAGTGAGACTATGTGAGAGAAACAACTCTGCAGACACCAAAGTCGATTAAAAAGGAGGGGGAAGAGGAGCTCCAAGTGTTAGAGCAAAGATTCCCCACAACCCATGGTGAAGACCATGGTGAGGCAAATTGTACCCCTGCATCCATGAAATTTAACAGAGGAGCAGATGTCCACCTGCAGGCCATGGAGGGCTTCATGCCAAAGCAGGTGGATGCCTGAAGGAGACTGTGACCCTGTGGAAAGCCTACACTGGAGCAGGCTCCTGGCACGACCTGTGGACCCATGGAGAGAGGGGATCCCACACTGGGAGGACTTATGACCCCTTGGGGACCCATGCTGGAACAGTCTGTTCCTGAAGGACTGCAGCCCATGGAAGGGACCCACGCCAGAGCAGTTTGTGAAGAATTGCAGCCCCTGAGAAGGACTCACATATTTAGAAGGCGGGGACTGTCCCATGGGGGACTGTCTCCTGTGGGAGGGACTTCACCACTGGAGCAGAGGAAGTGTGTGAGGAGTCCTCTTCCTGAGGAGGAAGGAGCATCATAAGCAATGTTTGACGAACTGACCACTGCTCCTATTCTCTGTCCCACTGTACTGCTAGAGTGGAGGAGGTGGAGAAAATCAGGAGTAAAGTTCAATCTGAGAGGAAGGGGAGGGTGGGGGGTAAGGTTTTTTTTAGATTCACTTTTATTTCTTATTAACATATTCTGACTTGACAAAAAAATAAACTAATTTTTTCCCAAGTCAAGTCTGTTCTGCCTCTGGTAGTAATTGGTGAATGATCTCTTCCTGCCCTTATCATGACCCATGAGCCTTTCGTATTTTCTCTCCCCTGTCCAGCTGAGCAGGGGAGTGAGAAGGGAAGCCAACCTGGGTCAACCCACCACAAAAGTGAACTTCAGTTTGGGGAGGCTTAGAATTTAACTGGAATAAATCAGAATTGGACTGTTGAGTCAAAATGGTGTTTTCACTTGAACTCAGATTAAAAAGTAACCATATTTGTATCCTACCTACTGAACCTGAAATGAATAGTGGGTAAACAAAATTTACTTGTTAAAATAATGGTTCAACATTTTTATTTTCAGTATGTATACATATATACATATGTATATGTGTGTGTGTGTATATATGCATACACACATAAAAAACCCCCCAACAACAACAGGGAAATCCAGTGTTCAGCAACAATAAATTCTACTGTAAGAAAATATAAAGAATTTTTACTATAACTTCATGTAGCAAATAGGAGAAAACAGTAATGTTAGCATTTAAGCATAAGAAAATGAAGTAGAGGAAATACAAATTAAAAATTAAAGGATATCAGTAGGTTCTATGAATAAAAAGAATTGTTTATTTCCTTAATTAAGAAACATTCTTCTCCCTATAAGCCCAGGTTTTCAGACAAAACCTCACTGGAAGAAGACACACACTTTCTGAAGAAAGATATTTGTAAAAGAAAAACATCATTTAAAAAAAAAAGAGTGAAAGAAGCAGAATTGGTGTATTTCAGATTAGAAACCTTTGATCATTCTAACAAGTGGATCATTAAGTTATCATTGACTTGACTGATGACTGCTACCTCATGGCTTTCCCAAATCCTGTTTCTTGCCCAATGGAATAATAATTAAAAGTTATCAGAAGAAATTCCAGGAAGCCTAATGAAGTGACAGAAAGATATAACATCTTATGGAACAAGGGCTGGAAACAATGTTGATTTGGCATATTATATTATATATTTGGTTGAATTTATTGAAATCAGTGGAAAAAATAAGAAATTCATATTTGAAAAAATAAACTTCCTTTCATGCTTATTGTGGATTACCCAAAACCAGAAAAGAAAGTCAAAGTAACATTTAATTTAACCGGAGCATGGACAAGCTTTAGTGTTACAGAAATAAACTGAACGTATCTGACCCTGAAGGATCAGTGAGTGACTTAAAGCCTGTAAAAAAGAGAGAAATATGTAGATAATGCCCCCAAAAGGATTGGCCGAGTTCTTGATTTATTGGTGAAGAAGCCACATCTCAATAAGGAGGAAAACATGCAAGATTTGGAGGATGTCATAAAAATGTCATACCTAAGCTTTATCAACTAGGAAAATGTTTCTGTCAGTCCCAGCAATGCAAGTACAAGTCAAAAGGTGTTTTCAAGTCTCAGATTTATCATTTCACCAGAGAGGTCCAGTGTGAAAGAACAAATATTAGAAGTCCTTAGTTTGATTTGTTTAAGCAAATAATTCTAAAAAATTAGTTAGAGAAATTTTTCTTAAAGTTAAAATATTAAATCAGGAATCAAACATAAATTTTAGTTTTGAGATATATGTTTTGTTTTAATAGACATACTTTGTTAAAATCTCAAAGTAGAATTCAGTCAGGCTTGTGATTACAAAAGCAGCCAGATATTCTTTATTAATCTACTAGTGGCTCCACCAAAACTGTTCTTCAGTATATTGAATACAACTAAACTGGAAATTGAATTCAATCTATCTATATGCTTTCATATATAAAACAGGCAGGGTAGCAGTTGTGCCAGGTTTCCTATATTCCTGATTATATGTTTCAGCCCTTTCCAGAAGCAAAAAAATTGCCTGCAAATAAGAGCTGAGAGAAATTACAAGGCTTTAGAGGAGGATCTGCAATGAACATGTTGAAACAGCTGTGTTGCATTGAAATTCATGATACATGAGGCTCAGCATTGGTGTTTTAATAATTTGACTTCCAAAGGAAATACATCCCATTGAAATTTCATTGTACTCTTAAAAAAACAAGTGTTTGAAAGAATGGTCTGGACTACAAATCAGCTAGCCTCGTGTCCTGTGTAACATAGGCTTTGAAATTTTATTTATCATTTTCTATGGTGGAAGTTATTTTTCCTTTATTAATATGTTATTTGTATGATGTTGAGTCAAGTATAAAGTTTTTTTAATTTTATTTATTTATTTATTTTCTGGAATTTCTAATTTGATACGATTTCTGTTTCGTACCATGGATTATTTTACAGCTTCTTCAGTCAAATGCGTGAATTCTTTCCTGTCCGTGGTAGCAGAGGTATATTATCCATTTAAAATGAAATAAATACATATATATATATGTATGTGTGTCTACATATGCTTTAAACATTTTTTTAAATTTCAGGATTATCAAAATATAAAATCTTTAGATTAAATTTGTATCATGCTAAAACTAAAAAGCACTTTGTAAAACTAATCAATATCAGTGACTCCATTTACAAAGATATTACAGACTTAGTAGCAGGAGATTTTCCTTTACACTTACTATTGAGAGCAGTGGTATAGCACAAGAATGGTTGTCAAGGAGGGAAACAAGTTACACACATCACAAGGGTTTCATATTTTATCAGTCCACATTATTAGAACATATGTATGCTGAAAATACAATGTTCTTCTCTCCACAGGATACTCTATCTCATGTTATCCGTGTGAGGACTAAATATACCACGGCAGTGAAGTCCAGAACTAGCACCAACTAAAGTTCCTAGGGATCTTGTCATTGACAGTGATGAATTTTAGAGAACCCTACTGTGTATGTTCTATGGATGGAGTAAAATTGTCAGTGGAGAACTTCAGGGCTGAGAGTGGTTGAGAAGAAAAAGATCATAAAGGACATCTCAGTTCAGATATTTGTGTTGTCCTTGGCAAAAATAAAAGTGAACAGAAGAAGAGTCTCAGAAGAAATTGGTTTCTTTCTGATTAGAAAACTGAAATTATTGTAGCAAATATACACCAAAGCAGGCTACAGAATAGCAAATGAAATAAAAACATGAGTGAACTGCACACCCACCATTCTGCAGGACAAATTATACATCAAATATAGATTAAATCAATTTCATGCACAATTTATTAGTGTTGCCAGGGGTGGCCTGCTTTAAGGCAGAGCCTAGGTGAATTGCGTAGTTCACCTAAAGCAGTACCTAGTCATCCTTTAGAGTAGAAATGAATTATTGGAGCAAAAATGGATATGTTGGGCAGAAAAGGCAAAAAAAAAGGGAACCTGAGATGGGCATTTGTACTTTGTAAACTACTGATTAGCTGTCTACAGATAAGCAGATCACTTAACATTTCTGAACTGTAATGCTTTACTTTAGCCACAGATTTCAAATGTGGCTGGCATATCAAGCCTGTCTTCTAAAAGGATCAACTACTGTATCCATAAAACCTCCCAGATACGTTTTTTTAAATTATTTTAAATTAATTTTTACTACAGAATATAAATTTAATCCCACTCCTAGCAGAGATCAAAAATATTCTGTAACTGCAACATAGAGCTTCAAGCTGCCCTGAAGCACAAACGAATACAAATTGTTATATAGCATCATAATTTTACCAGGAAGGAACAAATTCTCTAAAGGTTACATACAGAGCAGGTTTTGACTCCAGTTTGTGTCACAAGTGAATTTTGTTGGCATCATGCCACTCCCTAACGCATACAGCCCCTGTCCAGGCCCAGAATTAGACATGACTGGCAACCTCACCACTCTAGAGAGTCCCAGGAATGACATAGCATAGATATCATAGTATGTCACTCCTGAAACACAGTTGGCACAGACATTAGGGTAAATTTAAAAATAACTGTTGTATGCTGGGAAAACTATATTAAACTTGCTCTCATCTCTTTAAAGTGCTAACAGTCATGGCACATACAGAACCATGAAAGATTCTCTTTGATTTCGGATTCTTAATCTTCTCCTTAACAGACCAGTACTGCAGCAGTTCACCTACCCAGCAAAAATGTGATATCCTAGGGTGTGTACATAAAAGACTTCAGTTTCCTGGATTGTCTAACTGCTCTTTCCTGAGCATTAAAATCTGGCAAGAAAGGTTTTATTCAAGGTAAACAAAAGAAACACTTGACTGAAAATATAAACGGGAATATAGCTCTTTCCTTTCTTTGCTCTCAATTTATTCCTTGGGTAGGCAAGCTTCTTGGTGTGGTTTGCTTTTTTTTTTTTTCCCTCTCTGCTGCCCTAGTTTGCTTTTTCTATTTTATGGTTAGAAGCTACTGAGGCAGCCACCAGGGCTGACTGTCATTTGCCGGTACCCTAGGGCCCACTCAAGCTAGAGCACAATGCTGAAGCAAAATTTGTTGCTTGATGAATTATTGTCTTCCGTCCTTAGACAAGACTCAATCACATCCATACTTCTCCAGACAGACTGTTCTGCAATGTTTAATGCTATTGACTGCTATTACACTTGTCTTCACTCTCCTGGCTTCCCTCCAAATGAAAACAGAGTTAGCCATATCACGTTGTGAACTATGACCTTACCGCAACTGACTGTCAACTCAGATAATGGCAAATCCTTCTCAGTTTGGTTTAAGTTTTGGCTTTTGTTCACATCTGTGAGATGGACAGATGACAAGTGAGAAGGACTTGGCTTCTGACACCAGAGCTCTCCTCCAGATCCACCTTCCAGGGTGCAACCTAACTGGAGGTTATCTGATGAGGTCTGGAGGGTCATAGACAGACCTCCCTAAACAGACCCATCTCTCAGCCACAAGCCATGCTGGGCTGGGAACGATGACTGGGATCAGCCACAGCCCAGCCATCTCCAGGTGCTGCCACAGGTCCTGGATTCAACTGGGAAGACAGCCCCTGGGAATGAGATGGGGTCGAGGAGCTGCCTGTTCAGCAAGGCCCAGGGCCAGACTGGGGACAATGGTTGGGGGCTGAGAAGCAGTGCCCAGAGCAATGGGTTGAGTCCCAGCTTCTCACAGCCCTTTCCATAAATGTCTTTTTCCACCCATCACCATGCAGTTACCCTGCTTTGCTCACAGGGTGCTGAGCTGAGGCCAGGGCAGTCCTGCCCACAGATCCCCACCAGGATTTGTGGCCAAACCCTAGCCAGGGGCAGGGAAAAGGATGCACCAGCCCTGGCCCCACCCAGACCTCTAGACAACTCTCAGAAAGTGTGTTTGTGCCAGGTTCTGAGAAGCATTGCAATTGGTTAGCTCCCATCCAGGCTTACATTTGGTTTAGGAGCATGATTATTTATTTGGGAATCAGTACATACATGGCTTTGAGAATCTGAGTCTTCGTTCTGACAATAAATAATACCTCCTTTTTTCCAAAATTGCTCATCATTTAAGGAAGAAATTAGCCTGAAGTCAGGTACATTTCTGAAAAGTCTTTCATGCCTGTCACTCATTTGATGAATATTTGTCTCTACTGCAAACAGTGGTATGAAAAGGATTTTTATGTAGACATACAAGGATTCATTCTTTTTCTTTTGTTAAATATGCACATTAGTTTCTCTCTTTAGTGTTTACCTATAAATGTTAATGACTTTTTGTGAGGGCTAATATGCTTCTGTAGACTGTGGTCCTGGCTGTTAGAAAGATGACTTCCTTTGAGCATAGTCAAGCAATATTTTTCCTAGTGGGAAAGACTACTTTTACTTCACAGAAAATACTAGACTTTTTTCTAGAAAATGAAAATGGCAATCAGGTATTACTAGACTTCAAAGACAATCTGAATGAATTCTGGAAGAAATTAACCTGTTTAATTATGAACATCATGAGTCTTCTTATTTGTCTTTTGTGAGCCTGTGTTTGATTTTTAATATAGTAAGGCATCAAAAATTGACTCTCAGTCAAGGAGAAGAATGAGGACAGAAAGGACACCAGTATACCTCCTGCTTATTCATCCCTATATTGTGTAACCTTCTAAGACCCTCACTGCTGTCTTATTAATACTTTAAATTTCTATAACTCATCAAAATTTTATTTGATAGTAGTAGTAACTGATACAATTTCCCAGTGGAAACCAGCCGGTTTCCTCTGAAAACTGCCTAAATCCAGAAAGAAAGTGTAAAAACACTCTGGCTTCCTATTTCAATGTAAACCTAAAAAAAAAAAAAAAAAAAAAAAAAAAAAAAAAAAAAAAAAAAAAAAAAAAAAAAAAAAAAAAAAAAAAAAAAAAAAAAAAAAAAAAAAAAAAAAAAGGACAGTTTTAATCCACATGGGAAAAACTAAAAGTAAAAAAATCCATTCTCCGTTACCACATGCAATTCCAGTACATAGAAGGGTTTATATATTGGAGGCAACCAAGAACTCAAACTTCTCATGGTTCACTTCAGCAACTAGTCTTCATGGCACAGATGCAATTTTTTCTCCAGTTTTTGCAAGACAGGAATATCTGGGAAAAAATGAGGTCCTAGTGCTTTTGCACTATTTTAAACAGAGACGACTTTTTTGGCCAAGTTGACAATAGACAGTGTTGAATTTTACCCAGGAAAAATTTTCACTGGGTAAAGATCTCAAAACAAAAACAATCTAAAAGCAGCATTCTAGTTATAAAATAGTTAACTTACGTCATCACAGTAAGCCTAGGAAAAAGAAGGTGTAAATGTACCTCAGTTAAGTCATATGTAAAGACGCAGGCATATAAGCCACTCTTTTGACACTTTGGTACCTCTATGTAACATTGTAAGAATAAATGGAAAGGGGGGGAAACAGAAAGATTACTTCGTGCTTACTAAGTTCCCTTTAATTCAGAAGATGGAATACAAATCTACAGCCACTGATTTGGTGAGGTTTGGAGTAAGGAAATAAACCAGAGCACTGGAAACATCCTCAGATTATGCTTTGTGCTTGAAAGACACAACCTGATGAAAGATGCATTCCCCGGCTACAGCCTGTACCATGGACCCCTTCTCCATTATACAGTTAACGTGTGATTTGAAGTTTGATACATATACATTTGACATTTGATATACCTGTTACATATATCTTACAAGATTTAGGAAATAATCATATTTCCTTTATGTCAAAGCATACAAGACACCTTCCTCAGCATTTATAGAGGGAAAACAATGGGCTTGAAGCAGGTACATAAGTTTGCATCTAGGCTCAACTCATCCGAAATGATGGATAATTTCTACTTTAATATGTGTTTTGCTCTAATAGTGTGATTCTATGACATCTTTAACATTTCTTTTCCAAGTGTTGTAGAGTTTGAATATTACATTTTGAAAAACTTTAACTTCTCTTTTCAATTTGTGAACCATAAAAAAAGGAGATCAGTTTGAGCTTCTGTGAATCAAGTAGTACCTCCGTTACTGGTGAAAATTGACAGACCTATAAGGACTTGAAGCTACATGAAAACGTTCAGCTTTGGACTTTGCTTTAAAGTTATTGGTATAATTTTGTGAATTCAGCAAAACCTGAGCTTTGCACATTCACAGACAGAATATTAATGCTTCAGGTCTGTTCTTCGAACCCTGGAGAGCCAAGGGAGTCTAAACATGCCAATCTTATCTTGCATGGCTGTGCTTTTCATGCTTCTCTTTCACAGTGATATATTGCAAGTTACAGTTAGAAGGCCAGCTTGCATTTCTAATATAAAGCCAACCCAGGTAGAGCCTGAGAAATTTAGGATACTGGTATAAATATACTCTTACACTTTGGAGAAGTGTTTGCTCTTTCCCAAACCAAACCATTCTGTGACAATGGAAGGTAAGCATTAAAAGCATTAATTCTGATATAACATGTCTTATTTTTTTTTCCTAAAATGTCCAGATTTCTTAAACTAGTCTTTCCATTCTGAAATGGGGGCTGCTGTAATTAAGAGACTCTTTTGTTCTATGTGTATGTGCACCCGATGCACTCATGTATGTTTGTGCATGTATATATATGCATGTATACATCTATATAGCCACAGCATAAGTCCACAAAGTGCCTTTTAGAATTAGTGGCATTGTTGCAGTACTTTAATTGGAAATGGAAAAGGATTTAAGTTTGCATTGTTTTCTTTTATTTCTGTGCAGAGAGTAAGACAAGTTTTTTCAAGAATAATAAATACTATTTTTATAACAAATTAAAGAAAAAAAAAATGTCAGGGACCTGTCTTACATTTCTGTTTTAACTTTTTTTGTCCGATCTTAACTTTTTGTTGTATCTTTCTTTCTTCATTTAACTAACATGAATAGCATTGTTGCTATTTTCAAGAAGCACTCTGAGTTGTAACACAGTTCCCTTCCTCTGCTTCTTTACTACATCACAAAGCCTACAATGGTGGCTAGTCTTCTGTATCAGTCTCTTTTTTCTGCTTCTTCTTTTTTTTTTTTTTTTAATGA
>NW_010419199.1:63814-70711 GCF_000710305.1 Buceros rhinoceros silvestris
TTTTTTTTTTTTTTTTAATGACAAAATTATCATTCCCTTTCTTGGCTTGTCTTAGAATCCGGAGTAATGTCACTTGGGCCTCAGAGGCTGTTGAGCAGCAGCAGCGGGTATGAGCTGAGGAAGTCAAGGTAGCATTAGCAGTCGTGCCTGGGTTTATAATAGCAGCTTCCTCCTCCAGGATTTGTCAATTTTGATTTTGCAGTTCAGTCAGCAATGGCATGTGCTGTTTGCCTCCTATCTGTTCAGTGAAATAAAGGGAATAATTTTCTCTTCCAGGTGACAAGACTGTAAAGGAAACCTCCACGGTTCCTTTCATGGCTTGATGTGCAAGCTACTTTTTCTCCCTACAGCTGTGATGACCTTTTGTGTTTTAGAATATTTGGGTTATCTGGATAATTTAATAATGGGCAAATCCTACTGTAGCCTCTTTCCTTTTCAAGAGTTGTGTTCTCACTGAAATTTTTTTATGTCGCTAGCTGTGAAGGAAAGTGAGAAGGAAAGAAAAGTGGGGAGAAAAGAGGAGGGACAAATCTCATTTCTGAATGAAGAAGAATGAATTGAAAGATACAGGTGATCTTGAGATCTCTCTTCCCACTAGTGAATACTCTTGCCGTAAAAGGGATGAGAAGGATAAAAAAAAACCAAAAACCCTGCATTAAATTCCAAAGGTAATGTAGTGCCAAAACATGAAGAAAGTGGTTGATTTCTGAACAGAGCTTGGAGACAAAATAGAAATTAGTACCAAAATTTCCATTGCACAAATAGGAATCTTTGAAGTACTCAGGTTTTTTTGCCTGTTTGCTGCATAATGACACACCAGCACAGCTTTGCTATTAATCACTACTTTTTCAGAGAGCTTGCAACAAATGAACTCGGTTACTTAGCCATAATATTTCAGTCAGAGCTTGTTTTGAATCTTTATTGAGCATACAGGCTGTAAATGTGTACCAAATACTTTGGGCCAATTGGAAGGTATTTCAAGGATGTGAATAAAGTCTACATGAAATGTTAGGAGTTTGGTGTGGGGTTTTTTTTTCAGTACCTACAATACTAATTAAATGCAAAACACTTGCCCCTGAGAATGCAAATTGTAATTTTAGTTCTGGGAGTGTTTTCACATTTGCCAGCTCACACATTGTGCAGTGACTCATCCAAATGGATTGTGTAAGTCATTTGATGCTTCAGCTAACAGAAATGAGAAAACACTGGTTAAATGAACATATGAAAGCTTTTCTGTAGACAAAAAAAAAAGGTTTAAAATATGTTTTTATTTTTCTTTTGTGAAGACAGAGCAAGACACTGTACCTAGGGCAATAGAGAGATCCCTAATTATGTGGGAGAAGTGCAAAAAATTTGACACCCTCTCTAAAAAGTGTTCTATACTAGCAATATGAACCATTCATTCTTTATGTCCTTTTCTTTTTTTTCCTCAAAACTTCTTATTTAGATGTAATTTGTTAGAGTAAGATGCAGTACTTGCTTCTACGTAGAGTATTGGCAAAAATATCAGTATCAAGGTTGGATACTTGTTGTAATTAACAGTAAATTATTGCCTCGTCTTTGTCTGTCTCTCCACATATTAGCAGATTTTTCCATAAACTTGTAATTATCTGCAGAATACAGTTTCTCTTGTATGTATACTTTTAAATTTGGGGAAGAAAAAGATAAAAACGTAAGAAGACTGTTTGTAAGATTAAATTTCATGGAGCAAAAACTTCAGGCCTGAGAAAAAGCCATAGATGAGTTCCAGGGTTACCTGGACAACACTATACTTTTAGGAAAGTTGAAAGGAATTTGAATCAAACCAAAGCATGTAGGGCTTTGTTTTTATTGAAAATGTTTACATGTTATTTTTCCCAGGGGAGATTAATTTCAACAGCCCACCTGCATTTAGCTCTGAGAGCTGATTGGAAGATGTAAGATAATAAAATTTTAATCTAAAATGCATCTGTGTAAGTCCAGATAATTCCGAAGTAAAGAAATGCCTTTTATTTTGTAATGACTGAAATCATAATGTGGTATTTTAACTGTAGGGACGAAATAAATCTACTTGATACACTATCTCCAGAACAACTGAATTATTCTGTAGTAGAATTAAGATTTCTGTGCTTCAAAATAGCTAAACCTTGCCTGGCTCCTGGCTCTAATATAGAAATCAGCACAGGAGATATCTGACAGGTACTGGCATAGATGAGTATGTGCATCTGGAAAACATTACAATTTTCTGACAGAAGAAGGGCAAGTATGTTAGGGAGGTGTCCAAGGTGCTGGGAAACAATAAAAAAGTGTGTTTATGAAGTCCCAGAGATTTCTGTAAGGTTTATTCTTAAGACAATCATGTTGACCTAAAAGTGTATATCTAGAAAGCAAAATCTATACTGTTACAGTACATGCTATAAAAATGTAAATGTAGCATGAATCATGCTTTATTGATGAATTTTTCAAACTACTGAGACCTTAAAGGAACAGAGATAAAGTAGTTGCCTGTTTAAAAAGCTGAAAGATAAAATATGTATTTAAAATTATAAAATATACATAAGTGTGATTTATAATGTATTGGCTATAAAAGTTTTATCACAGAAACAAGGAGAAAGGAATATATGTAAATACAATAAAGCAAAGCAAACACTTTCATAAAGCTGGGTGCAGAGAAGAAAGTTAATTTGGATTTTTTTTTTTAATATAGCTGTAATCTTAGAGGCATGCTATAAGAATAGCAGAACTCAGAGTATTTTTTTGATTAGAAACATAATATTTTTCTGCTTTGGTAGTAAACCATGGTATTCTCCGGCATGTAGTGGTAGTGTTTATCCAATTCAGTGATATTCTAAGGCAGTGATATTAGTAAGGCAGACTAACATGTACATCAGCTAGAATAGTCAGTTCCCATATTTGTTGCATTCAGATAGCGAAGAAGTCCTTATTTCACCCTGTGATTTTTATAATGTGTCTACATGAGTTGCATGTCACAGGCTTGACAGAGATGCATATTTAATAAAAAAGGCTGTGAGAATCAGAGGCCATAAAAGAAGAAACATCGGATTTTCTAAACCAGCCATACTAACCTGTGAGCAGGGTTCATGTACAGTCAGCATTACACAACACTCATAGTCTTCCCCTGCTTTATTATACTGAAAATATGGGCTACATCTAGGTCTGTTTAAATATATATACATATGTATAATTAGGAATTTAATGATCTGAGTTGTTCTGATTCATTCAGGGTTAGTTGTTAACCATAAGAAATTGGTTACAGTCATGACTTTACTACAGACCAATTTGGCAGTGGGTACGAAAACCAGACCTAGCAAGATTGTTAATAATGCTATCAACCATATTCCAAAAATATTCTGATTACTCTGCTTTATGAAACCTTTCTAAGCTGTGCCAAGGCCACACAGAATGAAGACAGTAAATAAGAATTTCCACTTGAAAATTTTACAGTTGAGCTCATGCCTGTTCAAAACTCAAAGACTGTCAGGTATTTTATTCTTCCTCACTTTTCCAATAATTTATTTTGAAGCATGCAGTGGGCTTTTTGGGGTGAATGATATGAATTAGTAAAATAAAAAGCTTGAAGTCTAGACTTAGAAGAAAAGAAAACAGAATACTTAAATCCTCATACTTAAGGATTTTATATATAGCATTTTTGCTATATTTCCATGTGCAGATCAGAGGTTAAAGGGTTTAATTTTTATTCTGCTGCATTGAAACACTGAGGTGACTGGTTTTAACAGAACAATGAACTGATCAAAAACTAGTTTGAAAGGACCATTATATTTTAATCATAAAATTCGACAGTTTCACATTTGGTAGTGAGTTTAGTAAAGAAAAATAGTGAAAAGTAATAAAGCAGAAGGACTTGAAGTAGATATTTTTACGATCCCTGGAGGTATTAAAGTTCATAACAAAGCTAACTTCTCAATAAAATAGCCTTTAAAACAACTCAAATACTAGTGAAGAGTATTTGTCTCTAAAAAAGGGGTAGACTGCAGGTTAAACAACTGAAACTTGAGACTGCAGAAATGCTCTATTATTTAAAAAAAAAATAAGGGGGTTGACATAGGTTATTGTGGCAAACAAGCAGAATGATCTTCAGAAATCTTCAATGATACAGCCTTTAGAGCCTTTGCTTGCATCCCTTCCTGAACAGAGAAAATACAGACAGGTTTTATATAGTGAGATGAACTTAGTGACTCTCTGATGCTGCTGTCTTCCTGTTAACACCACTGGAATGGTCTTTCTCTGTTTTAATCTTCTTTTTAATATTTATATTTATATTTTCGTCTCTCTGAGAGAGACTGTTTAGTTTATTGCATGTGGGACAGCTTGATTAATGCTAAACTATCAGTAAATCAACGAGCACTTTAAATATTTTGTCCTTTCAATTTACAAAGGAACAGAAAAAAAAATCACTTAGCAACACCTAACGACGTGAAGCTAGACTCTTAACATTGGTAGAATGTCTACTGTGGTTTTGTAACTTAGCCAGTTCTTTAGACGATCTAGTCTTTTTTTAACCACCTAATACTTTCCCCATTAGTGTTGCTAAACAAACCCTTTCTTTGATGTGCTCTTCAGATGTCTGTCTCACACTGTATTTAATTCCATTCTTTCTTTGAAAGGCTGTAATCTTGTTTCTCTTTACTCTGTTACAGCTGTGTAAATTTAAATGATTTTACTTTCTTCATAGATATATACAGCCAAGAATAGAATTTCATCACCCTGAGATGCTCTGTGTCAAACATTTGAGTAAGGCAGTCAAAAAAAAAAATAATTATTAAATTGATTAGAATTGATGAATTCTGGGCAGCTGACTATTTCACTTATGCTCATAAATGGGAGTTAAGCTCTCTGTAAAATTTGATGATTGTAGCTAGGACTAGTAGTAATGCCAGCGAACAAGGTACAATTGTCTTTGCAACTTTACTACTTTAACTGTTAACTTCGGGCAGCCTGGTCTCTGAAGAATAGGAGTGTTAAGCACCTGAAATATAGCTTCAGTGAAAGCTTAAAGTATTTCTGTTTTCTACTAAAATGTAGGGCCATAAAGACAGAAGTTTCTCCACAGTCTTTACAATACATTTTCTTCAATTTATTATGCATTATATTAAGGAAGACTGATGGAAAAAGCCCAAGTTTTTTGAATTTGTTCCAAAACTTCTTGCTTGCCCAAACACTGCCAATTATCTTTCCCACGGGGAAGAAAAGGTAGTGACCTTAAAACTCACTTAGATGCCTTTGTAGCCTAGGATTAATCCAAGAATTTCTGAATCTTGACAGTTCTTTGTTGTGCAACAAATTATTTTATTCTGAAAATGTGTGTCTCTTCTCTCTGCTGACAGTTCTGTTCCTAGCTGTTGTTACCATTTACCTATGTAATAATGGTCTAGTCTCTTCGTTGAAAGGCTCTGAGCCTTCAACTTGCTAACAGAAATACAGAGAGGAAGGAGACAGGCTTCTCTCTTTAGAATTTATTGTTTTAATCAGATTTATTTTATTTGGAAGTTAGTACATTCAGAATTATATAAAGAAGTGCCAAAGCTGGAAATTCAAGTGATCCTAATTAATAAATTAGAAGCATAGCACTTGTTCTTGCATCTTTACTTTGGTTGTATGTACATAGTAGACTATCATTTTTAAAGGACCTGGTCACATTCACTTTCCTTCATACACCATTTTCATTTAGTATTCAATCTCTTTCTACTTAATATTGCATAAAAAAGTCTACAGGAAATACAGTATTTTACTTGTTCCAGTTCTCTAACAATCTTTGCAAAATATGCAAATGCTTCAAAGATATTAATGACTGTACTGTCACTTAACACCTCTGAGCTACATAAGAAACTCTTGCATAAACTATTTAAGGGGCTGCCTACTCCTTGGGGCACCTAGAGTTTGTATTTTCAGAGCCCTCTGCAATTTACATGCTGAAAGTAGATATCCTACTGATTGCAGCTGTATTTGCACTTTGCAGATTGCATCAAGATGCCCCAAAGTTGGCATTCAAACACACAGATTGTGAACACCTGTGAAAAAAAAGCTTTATTTTAATTGACTTGCATAGCATTGCATACACATTTTAAGGAGAGTTCAGACAGAATCCAGTAGTGCAAGAGAGGATTCAACTCATTAAACTGTGCTACCAGCCTTTCTAACACTGTCCTGCTCATAATATACCTTTCAGCTGCTGCAATGAATGATGTAGAGAACATATAGAAAGGAACTTTATTCAGTTAAATAACTTTCAATGTTTGCCTGGATAATAGGGGAAATGTGTGTGTGTCTGTGTATATGCATGTGTGTGTATATATATATATACTACCGACAACGGTTTGACCGAGGTGAGCCGAGTCCAGTGACGTAATACCCTTCTCTATTTACAACAGAAATAGGAGAAGGAAGAAAAGAATTTGTGAGACCTCTGATTGTTTTGGAAAACCGAAACAAAGTTTAATAACACAATAAACAGAAACGGATTAAATACAAAAGAAATCCCGTGAGGTATTAAGGGTTTTGTATGGGATTGAGAGGCGAGGGTTAACCACGGGTCAGGGCAATAGCAAACATGAACTGCGGCAGCGATCAAAGATGGCAGAAAGCCACGTGGTCTCCCGCAGGGGTGGAGAACGAAGAAACCACAGGAGTATGAAATACCAGGCACCACAAGTAAAAGCAGAATTTACAAAATCGTACTAGTCTGATTGTGGAATTGAGGCAAAGCAAAAACAAACCCTGTAGCGATGACACACACCAGAGAGAGAAACAGCTCTTGGGCACACAGGGTCCAGACTCGCGTGGCGCGTGTAGCAGCAGCGACTACTCAACTCCTCAGAAATAGCAACGGTGGCAGTGGCCAGAGGGGGGGGTTTCAAGCCCCCACAGCGGCTGCGCCAA